>NC_080168.1:72222938-72332938 GCF_950295315.1 Erinaceus europaeus
GTCCGCCTTGCACCCCAAACTTGTGGAAAGGCTCCAGTCAATTCTTGACCTTGGACTGGAACAGTGAGTTGGATAATGAATCATTGTTTCATATTAGAAATGTTTATGTCTCTATTTAAAAGTTCAGGATTATGTGTGTGTGTTCAAAATTATGCTATGGGAAAATTTTGACTGGCCTGTGGTGAAACTGGTTTCATTCTATTTTATTTTGCTTAAAGTCAACTGAAAAGTGGTCTGGGAGGTGGCGCAGTGGATAAAGCATTGGATTCTTAACCATGAGGTCCTGAGTTCGACCCCCAGCAGCACATGTACCAGAGTGATGTCTGGTTCTTTCTCTCCTCCTATCTTTCTCATGAATAAAATAAAATAAAAATAAATTCTTAAAAAAAAAAAGTCAACTGAAGACACAAACAACTGTGGAGACTTATAGATAAAAAACAAACCTGTTTATGAAATTGATAATCACTGCTGAGATAGAAAAAGAAGGAATAATTCAATTACTTTGAGAATACTCCCTCTGGAGGGGGCTGGGTGGTGGAGCACCAGGTTAAGCGCACATACTATGAAGTGTAAGGACCCGAGAAAGGATACTGGTTCAAGTCCCTGACTCCCCACCTGCAGGGGAGGGCATTTTACATGAGGTAAAGCAGGTCTGCAGGTATATATCTTTCTCCCTCTCTCTATTCCCCATCTCTTTCAATTTCTCTCTGTTCTAGCCAATTAAAATGGGGGAATAGGGGGCCGGGCAGTAGTGCAGAGGGTTAAGCGCACAAGGTGCAAAGCACAAGGACCTGCATAAGGATCCCTGTTCAAGCCCCTGGCTCCCCACCTGTAGGGGTGGTGGGGGTCGCTTCACGGGAGGTGAAGCAGGTCTGCAGGTGTCTGTCTTTCTCTCCCCCTCTCTTGATTTCTCTCTGTTCTATCCAACAACAGCAAGAACAACAATAATAATAATGACAACAACAAGGGCAACAAAAATGGGAAAAATGGCCTCTAGGAGCAGTGGATTCGTAGCGCAGGCACCGAGCCCCAGCAATGACCCCGGAGGTAGGGGAAAAAAAAAAAAAAAAAAAAAAAAATATATATATATATATATATATATATATAAAACCTCTGGAATATATATACTATGTGCTGCAGAGCTGAAACTGATTTCTTTTTTTCCCATCCAGGTACTAACCAGGCTCCACCCTGCTTAGCTTCCGAGATCAGACATGTTCAGGGTGGTTTGGGCGAAGACTGATTTCTTTTTCTTTTCTCCTTCCTTCCTTCTTGCTTTCTTTCTTTCTTTCTGAATTTCAGAAAGAGTCCACACTCAGGATAGAAAAAAAAAAAAAAGAGGGGGCTTTGTGGTAGCACACCTAGATGAGCGTACATGCTAGTCCACAAGGATCCAGGTTCAAGTCCCTGGTCCCCACCTACAGGTGGAAAGCTTTGTGATTGAAGAATCAGGGCTGCAGATGTCTCTCTTTCACTCTCCCTCTCTATCTGCCCCTACCCTCTTGAATTTTGACTGTCTATATCCAACAAATATATAAAGATGTGATAATAATAATAATGAGATAGAAATCTGGTTGCAAAAGACCATGTGGTTGTGACAGAATCTCAAAAGAAATTTTTTATTTTGAACAAACAAGTATCCCCCCCACCCCTTAGCTCCATCAGGGGCCTAGAATGACAACACCTAAGTAACAAAAAACACATCTTAGCTCCTAAATCCCATTCCTAGGTGAAGCTGATACCAAGACTATAGCAGAAAAGGTCATGGTGAGGCTGAGCATCGAGATAACTGGTTGAGCATACATATTACAGCATGCAAGGACCCCAGTTCAAGCCTAAGGCCCCTATCTGCAGGATGCAGACTCATAAGCAATGCTGCAGGAGTCTCTTTCTCTCCCCCTTCCCTTTCTTTTTTTTTTATTTAATTTTTTTATTATATTTATTTTGTTTGATAGAAACAGCCAGAAATCAAGAGGGAAGGGGGTGATAGAGAAGAAGAGAGGCAGAGAGACACCTGCAACAACTACACCACTTGAAAGCTTTCCCCCTGAAGGTGGGGGCCTGGGACTTGAACCGGGGTCCTTAGGTCCTTGCACACTGAAATGCACGTGCTCAACCTGGTGTGCCACCATCTGGCTCCTCCCCCTTCCCTTTCAACTTGTTTCTATCAAAAACAAATAAAATACTCTTTAAAATAAATCAATTAGGGGCTGGGCAGTAGCGCAGCGGGTTAAGCACACAGTACAAAACACAAGAACTAGAGTAAGGATCCCAGCTCGAGCCCCCGGCTCCCCATCTGCAGGGGGTCACTTCACAGGCAGTGAAGCCGATCTGCAGGTGCCTATATTTCTCTCCTCCTCTGTCTTCCCCTCCTCTCTCAATTTCTCTCTGTTCTATGCAACAACAGCAATAACAACCACAACGATAAAACAACAAAGGAAACAAAAGGGAAAAAATATCCTCCAGGAGCAGTGCACTGACAGTGTAGGTACCCGAGTCCTGGTAATAACCCTGGAGGCAAAATAAATAACTAAATAAAAAGAAAGGTTATGGTAATGCCCAATGCTACTTCAGAAAAAATTTCTAACAAAATTATAGGGCAGAGAGAGCTCACTGGACAGGACCAAGGTTTATGCTAGCACCATGTGTCAGCACACTGGAGGAAACTCTATGCTGGTGTCCCCTCCCCCCCAGTGAAAAAGCAGGCTGGAGCAGTGATCAAGGCCCCAGCTCTACAATTCAAAACAAAACAAAAATCTTAGTTCGTTAGACTTTTACCTGAAAGAGAGAAGAAACACTTTCCTACAATTCCTCAACATACATTTCCTGCCCAAATCTTTCTCAACAATTCTTAAGCCTGCTATGAGATTAGCCATCTTCACCTGGATGACAAATAAACTGCTAATCGAAGTGCTCACAACCAACCAGCCTGTTCTCATTAGTGATACCTGTCACTCACCTGGGTTCTTTTTTTTTTTTTTTGCTAGGATAGAGAGAAATTGAGAGGGGTGGACAAGGGGGGGGGAGATAGAAAGAGAGAAAGGGAGTGGGGCGGTAGCACAGCGGGTTAAGTGCACATGGTGCAAAGCGCAAGGATCGGCTTAAGGATACTGCAGAGGAGTCGCTTCACAAGCAGTGAAGCAGGTCTGCAGGTGTCTATCTTTCTCTCCCCCTCTGTCTTCCCCTCGTCTCTCCATTTCTCTCCAACAACGACGAAATCAGTAACAACAATAACTACAACAATAAAACAAGGGTAACAAAAGGGAAAATAAATAAAAATAAATATTAAGAAATAAAATCTTTAAAAAAAATTTTTTAAAGAGAGAAAAATAGACACCTGCAGACCTACTTCACTACTTGTTAAGTGACCCCCCCTCCCCCTTCAGGTGGAGAGCCGGTGGCTTGAACTGGTCATGATTCTGAGATAGGGAGGTGAAGAACTGAGCAGAAGCTAGAGAACGCTGATTCCAGTGCACAGCACTTAGTGACTGATCTGATGTAGGTAAGATGACTACTTTTAGAACCTGGGTGAGTGGGAGTTGGGTGGTGATGCACCAGGTTAAGTACACATAGTATGAAGCACAAGGGTCCCGGTCCAAGCCACCAGCTCTCCACCTGAAGGGGGGGGGCAGGGGGAGGGTGTCCACTTCACAAGTAGTGAAGCAGGTCTGTAGGTGTCTATTTCTCTCTTTCTATCTTCCCCTCCCCCTCTCAATTTCTCTCCTTGAAAAAAAACAACACCCAGGTGAGTGACCGGTATCACTAATGAGAACAGGCTGGTTGGTTGTGAGCACTTTGATTAGCAGCTTATTTGTCATCTAGGTGAAGATGGATAGATAATCTCATGGCAGGGTTAAGAACTGATGAGAAAGATTTGGGCAGGAAATGTATATTGAGGAATTGTAGGAAAGTGTTTCTTCTGTCTTTCAGGTAAAAGTCTAATGGACTAAGATTTTTTTGGTTTTGAATTGTAGAGCTGGGGCCTTGAATAACAACGACAGCAACAACAAAAATAACAACAACAATAAATGAGGGCAACAAAAAAAGAAAAATAAATAAAAAGGCTACATTAAAAAAAAAAAGAAAGTTGACTGGATGGAGGAAATTGAGTTTGATTTTAAAAAGACTCAAAATGGGCAGCAGTGCAGCGGGTTAAGCACATGTGGCACAAAGCAAAAGAACTGGAGCAAGGATCCCAGTTCGAGTCCCCACCTGCAGGGGAGTCGCTTCACAATCGGTGAAGTAGGTCTGCAGGTGTCTATCTTTCTCTTCCCCTCTCTGTCTTCCCCTCCTCTCTCCATTTCTCTCAATCCTATCCAACAATGACATCAACAACAATAATAACTACAACAACAATAAAAACAACAAGGGCACAAAAAGTAAATAATATTTTTTAAAAAGACTCAAATGGTATTTGTACCTACAACTTAATTTATGTTTTTAAATTTTATTTTTATTTATTTTTTTAAAAATATTTATTTATTTATTCCCTTTTGTTGCCCTTGTTGTTTTATTGTTGTAGTCATTGGTGTTATTGATGTTGGATAGGACAGAGAGAAATGGAGAGAGGAGGGGAAGACAGAGAGGGGGAGAGAAAGACAGACACCTACAGACCTGCTTCACCGCCTGTGAAGTGACTCCCCTGCAGGTGGGGAGCTGGGGGCTTGAACCGGGATCCTCATGCTGGTCTTTGCGCTTGTGCCACCTGCACTTAACCCGCTGCGCTACCGCCCGACTCCCTTACTTTTATTTTATTACTGGATAGAGACAGAGAGAAATTGAGGGGAGGGGAAGATAGAGAGGGAAAGAGACAGAGAGACATCTGCAGTCCTGCTTCACCACTCATGAAGTTTTGCCCCTGCAGGTGGGGATCCGGGGCTTGAATTTGGGTCCTTGTGCACTGTAATGTGTGTGCTTAAGCAGGTGTGTCACAGCTTGGCCCCCTTAAAAAAGCATCTCCCAAATATTAGGACCTGGGTCCAAGTCTCAAAAAACCATACAGGAGTACTATGCACAAGGAAAGCTTCATGAGGAGTACTGTGTTCTCTCTCCTTATTTTCTCTCCCTCTCTTTCTCTAGACTCCCATATTACTAGGGACTAGTTAGGAATAGTCTATGAGAAATCATCCTCATTCAGACCATAATCAGTAGTTTTACATCAAGATGGCTGCAAGTTGGTTTTAGCTAGAGACTTAGCAAACTGAAAAGGACAACAGAGCCAATATTCTTTGATCAGGAATCACCTTTATATTATTATTATTTGGAATAGTTTATTTTTATTGACACAAGACTTCTTGGGAAAGTTGCAGCAAATTTATCTTATTAAAAGGAAGGAAAGTGAGAATTACCTATTAGGAAGATTTCAATCAAAAAGCCCATATTTTGAAGGTAACAAAAACCAATAAATTAAACAGTTGTATTTCTGTGAGACAGAAAGCATGTTTTAGGGAAAGAGGGAGATGGCACTTATTCTAGAAATGTAAAGTTTAACACTAGCAAAAGAACTAGAGAGTGAGGGGAGAGTCTCTAATTTGAACTTATCTTGTTAATATTTTATTTATTTGGATAAAGATGGAGAGAAATTAAGAAGGAGGGGGGAGCTAGAGTAAGGGAGAGGGAAAAAGATTTGTTTCACCACTCATGAAGTTTTCCCCCTGCAGGTGGGGGCTGGGGGTTTGAATCTGGGTCCTTGTGCATTGTAACGTGTGCTCAACTGGGTTCCTCACTGCCCAGGCCCTGGATGGATTTCCTTTTGTAAAAAAAAAAAAAAAAAAGAAAAAGAAAAAAAGAAAAAAAGCAATTTCTTAGTAATTTCAAAGCTACAATCTATATTTACTAAAGGTGTAGCCACTACAGCATAAATTTCTTTTTTCTTTTTTTTTTTTTCAAACCAGAGCACTGCTCAGCTCTGGCTTATGGTGGTGCGGGGGATTGAACCTGGGACTTCAAAGCCTCAGGCATGAGAGCCTATTTGCAAAACCATTATGCTATCTACCCCCTAAATTTACTTTTTACTTTTTTTTTTTAGTATAAATTTAAAAGACTTAAATTTCCATTCTTCTAAATGGATATCAAACTCCAGCCCAAAGCAAAATATAACTTACCATAATGTTTAAGGCTGCAGCTACCTGGCTCAGCCATTACTAACTGGTGAACTAGGATAGTTATTAGTTTACGTAAGCCTCACTTTCCCATCATGATTCATATAAAGTGCCAGCCTAATATTTGGTAACACAGTGTAAGTGCTGTGTTGTTGCTATTATTATTGTTACTAACATTGTCATTACTATTAACAACCACTACAAATGATCAAAACTGGGCCCTCAGTAGGGAAATGCCTTAATTGAGAGAGCATTGAGATTCCATGCCTGAGGTTCCCAGTTCAATTCCAGGCACTGCATGTAGGAGGGTAGTAGTGCTCTCTGTCTCGGGTGAAACTCTCACATGTAATAAATAAATCTTAAAGAAATAATCTGAGACCTTAGTATTGTTTTAGACATCTAAAAGTTTTCTAAATATTTTTTAACATGTGGTTGAAATTCAAATAGTATGAAGAGAAGGGAGCAAAGGTCAGTTCTTAAGACAAAGACTTTAGGGGAGTCGGGCAGTAGCTCAGCGGGTTAAGCACAGGTGGTGCAAAGCGCCAAGGACTAGTGTAAGGATCCCAGTTCGAGCCCCTGGCTCCCCACTTGCAGGGGGTTTGCTTCACAGGCATTGAAGCAGGTCTGCAGGTGTCTATCTTTCTCCCCCTCCTCTCTCCATTTCTCTTTGTCCTATCTAACAACGACGACATCAATAACAACAACAACAATAACTACAACAATAAAAAACAAGAGCAACAAAAGGGAAAATAAAAAATAAGAAAAGATAAAGACTTTAATATGTAAGGATTTATTACTGTTGAGAACATTTCACTATATAAGTTATAAGTTCAAGAATTTCTGCAATGTACTAAATGTGATAATTTCTAATAAAAAATAAAAACTGAAAAGGCAACAGCAAGATGCCTGAGATGGAGTTGGCTCCATTTACAAATAATAACTATAAATGAAAGGTGTTGGAGGGCTAATGAAATAGCTCACTTGAATAGTGTACTGCTTTGCCATGAGCACAGTCCAGGTTCAAGTTCAGCCTCAATTCCACTGAAGGAAGTTTCTGTATTGTGTTTTACACACACAAACACACACACAACAACAACAAAACAACACACACACAAAGAGAGAGAGAGAGTGAGTCAGTCTTATCTGTCTCTCTAAAAAATAAAAAGAAAAATATATGGAAAAGTAAAAGACTAATAGATAAAGTCAATTCAACTAATTGTAGGGTAAGAGATTAAATATAAATAGACAAGTAAAAGAAAAAAAACTTAAATCAAATGTATGCGTTATTCTTAATAACAGCCCATAACAGTCTACCATCAAATCTTTCTCTAAACTGCTGTCAATAAAGGATTTGTTTTACCAAAGCACTGCTGAACTCTGGCTTACAGTGGTGTGGGGGGCTGAACCTGAACCTAGGACTTTGGAGCCTCAGGCATGAGTCTCTTTACATAATAACCATTAACCACTATGCTATCTACCCCCCACCCAAGGTTTGATATATAAGATCCTTTGATCTCTTTATTCTTGTTTACCATCAAGAATTACTAAAATGCAGTAACTGAAGACTGAAGTGTGAATAGAAGAGAAAAACAAAAGACTCTGACAATCAGACCCATGGATAATCTGAAGTGATAGCTTAAAACAACAAGGGCAACAAAAGGGAAAATAAAGAAATAAATTTAAAAAAAATGTATAGCTTATTATTTATTTGTTCATGAAGAAGATAGGCAGAGAGAGAGAGCTAAGACACACCAGACATCACTCTGGTACATGTGCTACTGGTGATTGAGCTCGGGACCTCATGCTTGACAGTCCAGTATTTTATCCACTACACCACCTCCTGGGCCACTAAACATATTGCTTCCTAAAGTGGTCTAAGAGTTCACGAGATAGTTCAACATTAGTGAGCAGGACTTGCATGTCTACAGCCTCTGAGATCCTAGATTCAATCCACAGCACCACCCTAGCCAGAGCTGGACAGTGCTTTGGAGCATCTTTCTCTGAACTCTGTACTTCTTTCTCTCTCTTTCTCTCTCTTTCACACACACACACACACACACACACACACACACACACACACACACACACACACGTAAGGCAGTGGTGCAACCAATAAAGTGCACAAGTTACCATGCATGAGGACCCAGGTTCAAGCCCCCAGTCCCCACCTGCAGGGAAGAAGCTTCACACACGGTGGAGCAGGTTGAAGGAGTCTCCATCTCTTTCCCTGTTTCATTCTGTCTCTATCAGAATTAAAAAATAAATAAAACATAATAAAAACAAAATAAATAAAACTCAAGTGGCCTAAGAATTGTTTTAATTTTAATTAGCAGAAAAAGTTAATAAAGTAGATTAAATACAAAAGCACAAAGCGTATCTACAAAAGTATAACTGTGAAGTTAATACTGAATAGCACCAATAACAACTACAACAAAACAAAAAAACTACCAATAACAACTACAACTACAACAAAACAAAAAAACTTCCAAAAAACAAAAGATATTCTCACAGCATGGATTAATAAGTAAGGCTTCTTAGTGGCTTTTTTCCTACTCCACTGCTATCATACTCTTAAAGACAACAAATACATCTAAACTACATTTGTTTATCAATTGTAATAACATGTTAGCTACAAAAGAAGTTGGTAAAAATCAGTGAAGGCATTCTGTGAGAATCAATTAGTTAAGTAAAATTTACAATAGTAATATTATATACTTATTTTGTAAATTTTCTACTGCTTACTCTTTACATCAATAAAATTCATGATACAGGCATTCTTACTAAAAAATGAGATAAAACATAAGGTGAGAAAAAGCATAATACCTGAATATCTTTTTTGACTGGTTTAGCTTTGTTTTCCACAATTTTGTTCTGAAATTCAAGAAGCACTTCTTTGCAATCCTCAAGATGAACCTCAGGCTCCCAGGTGTCATCATCGGATGTGTAACCTTTCCAACGAACTTTATAAAGAATTTTACCCTGTTATGCAAAATAAAAGTAGGCCTTGATTAAATTTCAGAAAATGCAATTGCTAAGAATATGTGAAAGAACTTGAAAATGGCATCTAAATTTCATTGACTACATCACAAAGTAAATTCATCTTGCTCAAGCAGTAAGAGCTTAAGAAAAAAAAAAAAACGCTATACCACTAGGAAAAGATAGAAACAGGCTGGGGATATGGATTGACCTGCCAATGTCCATGTCCAGTGGAGACGCAGTTACAGAAGCTGGAACTCCCACCTTCTGCATCCCAAAAAACATTTTGGTCCATACTACCAGAGAGGGAGAAATATTAGGGTAAGATGATCAGAGGGCTCTGAACTCCAACTTCATCAGGACATTATTAGGTGTAGGTGTGACATAGAAAGGAAGAGAAGGCAGGGCCATTAAAAAAAAAAAAAAGAGCAGACATATAAACAGATAGTTATAGAAATGATAGTCAACCCAGGTCTGCAACCATAGGAGAAGCACTGCAGTTTCCAGTGGTGGAAATGGTGTAGAATTATACCTGTTAACTTATAATTTTGTAAACCAATATTAAATCATTAACAAAAAAAAAATGGAGAAAAAACACTATAATTAATTCACACCCAATCTTTTTTTTTTAGCCAGACCACTGTGCAATAAACATCCTATATGATTTAGGTATTTAAAAAAAAAAACTAGAAGTTATAGCCAAAAGGAGTAAAGTAAAATTAAAAAGACCAGAAAATTAAGGAATAGTAGTAGAAATTCATGACATAAAAAACAAATGTTAGTCAACAAATTGTTTGGCTTTATATATTAACTCTCTTTTCAGCTACCAGGTTCCAGATGCTAATGATGCCAACCAGACTTCCCTGGACAGACAACCCCACCAATGTGTCCTGGAGCTCCGATTCCCCAGAACCCTGCCCCACTAGGGAAAGAGAGAGGCAGGCTGGGAGGGAGTATGGATCTACCTGTTAATGCCCATGTTCAGCGGGGGAGCAATTACAGAAGCCAGAACAATTACAGAAGCCAGAACGTCCACCTTCTGCATCCCACAATGACCTTGGGTTAAAGACTCCCAGAGGATTAAAGAATAGGAAAGCTCCCCACACCTATGGACATCTAATCTTTGACCAAGGGGCCCAGACTATTACATGGGGAAAGCAGAGTCTCTTCAACAAATGGTGTTGGAAACAATGAGTTGAAACATGCAGAAGAATGAAACTGAACCACTGTATTTCACCAAATACAAAAGTAAATTCCAAGTGGATCAAGGACTTGGATGTCTATGATCCTGCAATTCCTCTCCTGGGGATATATCCTAGGGAACCCAACATATCCATCCAAAAAGATCTATGTACACATATGTTCTTGGCAGCACAATTTGTAATAGCCAAAACCTGGAAGCAACCCAGGTGTCCAACAACAGATGAGTAGCTGAGCAAGTTGTGGTATATATACACAATGGATAATCCATACTACTCAGCTGTAAAAAATGGTGACTTCACTGTTTTCAGCCGAACTTGGATGGTCCTTGAAAAAATCATGTTGAGTGAAATAAATCAGAAACAGAAGGATGAATATGGGATGATCTCACCCTCAGGCAGAAGTTGAAAAACAAGATCAAAAAAGAAAACAGAAGTAGAAACTGAAATGGAATTGGTGTATCGCACCAAAGTAAAAGACTCTGGGGTGGGGGTGGGTGGGTGGGAAGAATACAGGTCCAAGAAGGATTCAGAGGACCTAGTGGGGGTTGTATTGTTATATGGGAAACTGGGGAATGTTATGCATGTACGAACTATTGTACTTACTATTGAATGTAAAACATTAATTCCCCAATAAAAAATAAAAATAAAAAAATAAAAAGGACTTGGATGTTAGACCAGAAACTATCAGATACTTAGAGGAAAATATTGGCAGAACTCTTTTTCGCATACATTTTAAAGACATCTTCAATGAAACGAATCCAATTACAAAGAAGACTAAGGCAAGTATAAACCTATGGGACTACATCAAATTAAAAAGCTTCTGCACAGCAAAAGAAACCACTACCCAAACCAAGAAACCCCTCACAGAATGGGAGAAGATCTTTACATACATCAGATAAGAGTTTAATAACCAACATATATAAAGATAATAATAACCAACATATATAAAGCTTGCCAAACTCAACAACAAGACAACCAATAACCCCATCCAAAAATGGGGGGAGGACATGGACAGAATATTCACCACAGAAGAGATCCAAAAGTCTGAGAAACACATGAAAAAATGCTCCAAGTCTCTGATTGTCAGAGAAATGCAAATAAAGACAACAATGAGATATCACTTCACTCCTGTGAGAATGACATACATCAGAAAAGGTAACAGCAGCAAATGCTGGAGAGGGTGTGGGGTCAAAGGAACCCTCCTACACTGCTGGTGGGAATGTCAATTGGTCCAACCTCTGTGGAGAACAGTCTGGAGAACTCTCAGAAGGCTAGAAATGGACCTACCCTTTGATCTTGCAATTCCTCTCCTGGGGCTATATCCTAAGGAAGCCAACACATCCATCCAAAAAGATCTGTGTACACATATGTTCTTGGCAGCACAATTTTTAATAGCCAAAACCTGGAAGCAACCCAGGTGTCCAACAACAGATGAGTGGCTGAGCAAGTTGTGGTATATATACACAATGGAATACTACTCAGCTATAAAAAATGGTGACTTCACCATTTTCAGCTGATCTTGGATGGACCTTGAAAAATTCATGTTAAGTGAAATAAGTCAGAAACAGAAGGATGAATATGGGATGATCTCACTCTCAGGCAGAAGTTGAAAAACAGGATCAGAAGGAAAAAAAACAAGAAGAAACTGAAATGGAATTGGTGTATCGCACCAAAGTAAAAGACTCTGGGGGTGGAGAATACAGGTCCAAGAAGGATGACAGAGGACCTAGTGGGGGTTGTGTTGTTATATGGAAAACTGGGGAATGTTATGCATGTACAAACTATTGTATTTACTGTTGAATGTAAAACATTAATTCCCCAATAAATTAAAAAAAAAAAAAAGGAAAGTATCAAGGGAGGGGATGGGATACAGAGTTCAGGTGGTGAGAATTGTGTGGAGTTGTACCCCTCATCCTATGGTTTTGTCAGTGTTTCCTTTTTATAACTAAATTTTAAAAAAATAATTAAAATTTTTCAATATAAAAATATGTAATCTAAGATATTAAAAAGCCAACTGCTGTTACCCAGGTGACAGTGGTTAAGTCCCAGACTTGCAGTCACCACCACTATACTAGCTAGAATGCTGTTCTGTCCTATATCAATAAATAAACAGATAAATAGGTGGGGGCAGATTGGTGGCATCTGTGGTTGAGTGCACACATTACAGTGCATAAGGATCTAGGTTTAAGCCCTTGGTTCCCACCTGCAAGAAAAACACTTCACAAGTGGCAAAGCAGGTCATCAGGTGTCTATCTCTCTCCCTCTCTATCTTTCCCTTCCTTCTCAATTTCTGTCTCTAACTAATAATAAATAAAAAATATTAAAAGAAAAAAACCACAAACCCACCTCCCCAGAGCCCATGTCCAGCAGAAAAGCTATTACAGAAGCCCCAGCAATAACCCTGGTGGCAATTTAGAAAAAAGTATATTAAAAAATAAAGTATTTAAAAAGTGACAGATCTGCTTAATAAAACCAACCCCTTAGATGGTATTAAATACATAACAATTTCAAGTAAAACACTCATATGTAATCTGAAAGGCAAAGCAATAGAGTTTTATTTTGTTTTGCTTTTTACCAGAGCACTGCTCAGCTCTGGCTGATGGTGGTGCTAGGGATTGAACCTGGGACTTTGAAGTCTCAGGCATAAGAGTCTCTTTGCATAATCATTATGCTATTTCCCCCAACCACAATAGGGCTTTTTAATACGGAAAAAAAAAAAACAAGACACTTAGGATAAAGATTTTTCCAACCACACAAAAATCTCTCAACAAGATAAAGGTTAAGCTTTCTACAGTAGTCACATGGCCTTCTGATTATTAAAAAGAGCAAGAAAAGTGGTCTGGGAGGTGGTGCTGTGGATAAAGCATTGGACTCTCAAGCATGAGGTCGCGAGTTTGATCTCCAGGGCACATATTCAGAGTTATGTCTGGTTCTTTATCTCTTCCTTTCTCATTAATCAAAAAGAGAGATTTGGAACTTTGGTTTATCTATTTGTCTTCAGGGTTAATGCTGGGGCTCGATGCCTCCACTGCTCATGGTGGCCAATTTTTCTTTTCTCTTCTTTTTACCAGCTCTGGTTTATGGTGGTGTGGGGCGGGTTTGAACCTGGGACTTATGCTATCTACCCTCTGCACCCCCCCCCTCCTTAACTGAATAGGACAGAGAGAAATTGAGAGAAGGGAAAGATAGAGAAGGTGAGAGACAGATAAGACACCTATAGACCTGCTTCACCACTTGTGAAGTGAGTCCTTTGCAGGTGGGGAGCTGGGGACTCAAACCAAGATCCTTGCACAGGTCCTAGTGTTTTGTATTATATGCATTTAACCCGGTGTGCTACTGCCCAACACCCTCCCTCCCCCATATTGTGACTTCTAAGACATATATATGACCAAAACATTTTCCATATCTATTTGTTCTTCATCAATATACTTCTTAGCTCAAAAATCTTTATGTACAGAGACAGATAAAGATGGGCTTTGTCATGTGCAGCATGAAGGGCTACCTGAACCCCTCACCCAGAGATGGGAACCAACTTCTCAGCTCTCTGTCCTCAACACTGCCATCGTTGCTGTGGTTCTCTGTGTAGTCACTGGAGCTGTGGTTGGACCTGTGATGTGGAGAAAGAAGCACTCAGGAGGAAAAGAAGGGATCTACATTCCAGATGCAAACAGTGACAGTGCCCAGGGATCTGATGCATTTCTCAAGGATCCCAAAGTGTGACACATGGGACTTAACTGATGGATGATTTCTTCATGCTTCTGCTTTGTTACTTTAAAATCCACTGATTCTCTTTCTGCAAATGGCATCTCAATGTGTCTGTATTCCTTTAACATGAAGTGGGGATGTGGGGAGAGTTGCACCCTTACCCTCCAACACCCCTTTTACGAATTGACTTGTGTTCTCTTCCCTGATGCTGTTCCTTGGGAGGTGGGTCTGGTCTATCTCTATCCATGTTTTCCAAGTAGCATCAACTTCACATAAAAATAAGAGTACAAGGAGTTGGGTGGTAGCTCAGTGGGTTAAGCGCATGTGGCACAAAGCGCAAGAACCAGTGTAAGGATCCCGGTTCGAGCCCCTGGCTCCCCACCTGCAGGGGAGTCTCTTCACAGGTGTTGAAGCAGGTCTGCAGGTGTCTTGTCTTTCTCTCCCCATCTTCCCCTCCTCTCTCCAATTCTCTGTCCTAACAACGACGACATCAATAACAATAATAACTACAACAGCAATAAAAAACAAGGGCAACAAAAGGAAAATAAATTAAAAAAAAAATATATATATATATATAAATATGAGTGCATGGGAGTCAGGCGGTAGCGCAGCGGGTTAAGTGCACGTGGCACAAAGTGCAAGGACCGGCATAAGGATCCCAGTTCAAGCCCCAGCTCCCCACCTGCAGGGGAGTCACTTCATAGGCGGTGAAGCAGGTCTGGAGGTGTCTTATCTTTCTCTCCCCCTCTCTGTCTTCCCCTCCTCTATTTCTCTCTGTCCTATCCAACAACAACAACAACAACAATAACTATAATAATAAAACAACAATGGCAACAAAAGGGAAAATAAACGAAATCTTTAAAAAAATTTTTTTTAAATATGAGTGCAGACTTGAATTTGTTATTTTCTTTATTTGGGGGTGGGGTTGTAAATGAATTTGTTCTTTTCTTTTTTAAAAAATTTTAATATTTATTTATTATTTTCCATTTTGTTGCCCTTATTGTTTTTATTGTTGTTGTAATTATTATTGTTAGTGATGTTGTCATTGTGACTCCCCTGCAGGTGGGAAGCTGGGAGGCTTGAACAGGGATCCTTATGCTGCAAGAGGTGTGGTTAACCGGCTGCGCTACCGCCTGACTCCCATGAATTTGTTATTTTCTATGGGGCTGATGGCTTAATCTAGAAGAATATGCCTAAAAACTGAGAAAGAAAATAAATGGAAGAACTTTCCAAAAAAAAAAAAATGTGTTTTGTTACTGTGAATGAGGTAAGAATGGGAAAATGGTTGCCTAGACAACCAACTATACAATCAGCAGGGCTAGAACTCCCAGTCTATGCCAGACCACTGGAGAAGTGGAAAAGAGTTAAATACTGAACTCTAGAGCCAATGGCCAACAAGCTCATCAAGTACATCTACGTAATGAAGCCACCGTGAAAGGCCCCAAAAGAGAAGCAAGGCTTCACGGCCTCTCAGGCTGGTGGTCACATGGGGCTTTGAGGAGAATAGTGGGCCTGCAGAGGGCAGGGCAACTCCTCTCCACATCTCCCCTTCTGTACCTATTCCATTTGGGTGTTCCTGAATGATACTGTAACAAAATCAAAAAGGGATTAAAAGTTACTGTTAGGAAAGGAACTCTCTTTTGTACCCCTCTGTGATACCCACAGACTTTTCCTGACAACAACCAGGTAAACAAGAGGCCAGCAGGCACACCAGAAAAAAGAACCACCTCCTTTCTGCATATTCTGCATAATCGTGATGGAAAAGGAATACTAGGCAATCGTTTTACAAGGTGCACTTTTAGACTACCAATTCGAAAATGTGGAGTCCTGTGTGTACACGTAGAGGCTATATAAGAGAAAAAGGACAGTAATCCACACTCGTGGAGATCGGTCTCAGGACACCAATTCAGTCATACATCACCAACAAACAATGTGAACTTAGACTATATAAATGACTTCAACAAATTGATAAAGCTCAGTAGAAAGTGATCTGAAGGGTCAAGTGGTGGTACACTCAGTAGAGGGCACATGTTGCCATGCACAAGAACCTGGGCTCGAGTCTCCAGTTCCCACCTATGGGGGGAAGCTCATGAGAGGTAGAACAGTGTTGTAGTGTTGTTTCTCTTTCCCCCTTCATTTCCCAAACCCTTTCAATTTTGCTCTATCAAAAAATAAAATAAAATAAAAAGACTACCAGGAAGGTGAATTCGTCATGTAAGCACTGAGTCCCAGCAATAGCACTGGTGGCAATTTAAATAGAGAATTGAGGGAGTTGGGTGGTAGCACAATGGGTTAAGCACATGTGGCGCAAAGCGCAAAGACCGGGTAAAAATCCTGGTTCAAGCCCCCGGCTCCCTACCTGTAGGGGAGTCACTTCACAGGCAGTGAAGCAGGTCCTGCAAGTGTCTATCTTTCTCTCCCCCTCCTCTCCCCATTTCTCTCTGTCCTATTTAACAATGACATCAATAACAACAACAATAATAACTATAGCAACAATAAAAAACAAGGCTAACAAAAGGGAAAATAAATAAAAATATATATTTTTTAAAAATAAGGAACTGAACTTCACAAAAAGGCAAAGCCACAGGGGTGCATGGCTGGGTTAAGAGCACACAGGGCAAAGCACCACTCAAGGATCTGGGTTTGAGCCCCCACCTCCCCACCTGCTGGGTGGGGAGGGTCGCTTAGCAAGCAGTAAAGCAGGTCTGCAGGTGTCTATCTTTTTCTCCCTTTTTCTGTCTTCCCCCTCCTCTCTCAATTTCTCTCTGTCCTATCCAGCGGCAACGCAACAACAATGGAAAAGATGGCCTCCAGGAACAGTGAATTCATAGTGCTGGCACCAAGCCCCAGCGATGATAAACAAAACAAACAAACAAACAAAAAAACTGACAATACCAAATCTTGGCAGTTTGAGAAACAAAAAGGATTCTCATGGATGGGGAGACAACATAATAGTTCTGAAAAGACATTCATGTCTGAGAAACTTAGGTCCCAGGTTCAGTCCTTCACACTACTATAAGCCAGAGCTGAGCAGTGTTCTGTTATCTATCTTTCTCTCTGTCCTTCTTTCTCAAAAAAATAAAATATATAAAAAAAGAATTCTCATAAACCATTAATAGCAATGTAATATAAATTAGTACAACCACTTTCTAAAGTTTCCATTTGTGATCAAGAAGTGGTACTGACGCAAGAGCACTGAGCTTGCAAACTTGAGGCCCTGAGTTTGATCCCCAATGCTGAATGTGTCAGAGTGATGTTCTCGTTTTCCTGTTAATAATAAATAAACCTTTAACAATAAATAGGGCTGGCAAAATACCTCGCCTGGAGAGTGTGTTGCTTTACCACAACTCATGTTCAAGCCCAGCTTCTATCCACTACATGACAAGAACTCTGGTGCTATGGTCATCTCCCCATTCTTTCTTTGCTATATATACAAAGTACCTGGTTTCAATTGCTTTTGACTATAATGTGGAGTTTTAAATACAGTACTTAAAATTCTTTAAGACTGGCAAAATCACTATATGAATGCTTATTTATTTTAACCAGAGCACTGCTTAGCTGTGGTTTATGATGGTGCCAGAGATAGAATCTGGGACTTTGGAGGCTTTGGTATAAGTTATATTAATGGTAGTGGATTTCAATTATTTGCCCCCCAAGGACAAAAGAACTTATCAGTGTCAACAACTAGATTATGTGACATTTCATCTTTATGTCCTCAGTAACCACCACTGTAGCTAGAACATGAATAGTTAATTTAAAAAAATAAGTCTTTTGAAAGAAAAACTGACAGTGGAACAGGTAGTAAAAAGACAGCAAAGAGACCCCCCCCCTTCCATGTGAGATCTTTAATCTTTTTATACCTATCTACTCAGAGAGATTCTTTTCTTACTGTCCATCCTTCCAACTTCTCCTCTTCCACAGAGGCTCCAACCCACAACCCACCTACTCATTTTAAAGTATGGCATACCTGAGATTGCCAGTTCCCATATGTACTGGCATATGGTGGTACTCTAGTTTCTGTCTCCCTCTGCGTCTCCTGAAAGTGTCTGTCACATGCAGTAAATAAAACAAGTTAATCTGGCACATACCATGCACCTCCTGGAGGCTGAATTAAGTATGAACGCTCAGAGAAGAACTGAAAGTCACATACGCATCTGGGTAAAGAAGCCCACAACCTTGGTGTATTGCACCAAAGTAAAAAGACTCTGGAGTGGGGGGAGTCGGGCTGTAGCACAGCGGGTTAAGCGCAGGTGGCACAAAGCACAAGGAACGGCATAAGGATCCCAGTTGGAACCCCGGCTCCCCACCTGCAGGGGAGTTGCTTCACAGGCGGTGAAGCAGGTCTGCAGGTGTCTATCTTTCTCTCCTCCTCTCTGTCTTCCCCTCCTCTCTCCATTTCTCTCTGTCCTATCCAACAACGACGACAACAACAATAATAACTACAACAATAGAACAACAAGGGCAACAAAAGGGAATAAATAAAATAAATAAATAAATAAAAAGACTCTGGAGTGGGGAGGAGGGTTCAGGTCCTGGAACATGGTGGCAGAGGAGGACCTAGTGGGGGGGTGTATTATTATGTGGAAGACTAGGGAATGTTATGCATGTGCAAACTATTGTACTGGCGCCTCTAAACCATTAATCCCCCAATAAAGAAATTAAGGAGGAGGAGGAGCAGAAGTAGAAACAGAAGTAGAGCAGCAACAGCAGGCAGCCTACAACCCAGCAGGGGAGAAAGCTATCAGGAAAGGTAGTGAGCGCTTTTAAGGCTGCAGCTGACAGCCGGCTCTGCAGGGATCAGGAGGCCCAGGGGACCTGGGTGGACCTCAGCTCCCCAGGATTTTCTCCACCTACAATCAGAACCGGTTCCAGGGACCTGTCAGCGGGGCGCCCCTCCTTGGGGAATTCTCAACCGATGCCGACCCTAAAAGACTCAGGCAAAGACTCAGTCGGTGATAAGCAAAAGAAAAAGCGCTAAGAATTACCTATTCTGTGGTCCAGGAGGTGGCGCAGTGGATAAAGCACTGACTATCAAGCATGAAGTCCTGCGTTCAATCCCTGGCAGCACAAGTACCAGAGTGATGTCTGGTTCTTCCTCTCTTCCTATCTTTCTCATGAATAAATAAAATGCTTAAAAAAAAAAAAGGAATTACCTACTCTAACAAACAGTACTGCCCGCTCCCAAACTCCTGGCCCCCGAGATAAGACAAAAGACAAACTCCACGCCTCGCCTCGATGTGGCAACCCCCTCCATGGGACTGATAAAGCTTTTGCTTCTGCAAACCTCCGCTTCCTGCTGGGTCCGAAAACTCTCCCATGATGAATGACACAGTTTTTTTTTTTTTTTTTTTTTTTTGCTTATTTCGTGTGTGTCTGTGTGTGTGTGTGTGTGTGTGTGTGTGTGTGTGTGTGTGTGTTCCCAATGGCAGGTTTAAACTTCCCCGCCCCGAGATTCTCCTGCCTTGGGGCGGATAAATACCCGTGCTGTACAACAGTTCAGAGCTGGCTGGCGGGGACGTGATAAATTGATGCAGGTCCGCTGGGTTCCGGCAGGCCTGGAATTCCTGCACCAGCAGCTCGGTGGCCGCGGGCCGGGCCCCATTTCTGCTTCTTCTTGCAGAGGAAGCAGCGACGCCGCCCGACGACTCCCACGGCGCGGCCTGCAGCACCTGTCACGCCTGCACAGCCCGTCTCCGCCGCCACCCCCTGCCCCGCGGTAGGGAGCCCAGCGCCGGGGTCACCTCGGTCCGGGCCGACCCCCGTCCTGACCCCGCCGCACATACCCCCTCGGTCTTCATGTCCAGGATCTGCTCCACCTCGAACACATCCTCGCCGTCCTCCTCGCTGTCTCCGGTGGCCTCCGCTCCTCTCAGGGCCGCGACCTTCTTGCTCGCCGCCGCGCCGCCTCCATCCGCGACGGGAAGTCCGCTACGGCTGTCGGCCCCGGAGTCCGGCCTCGTCGCCCGGCCCGCCCCCTCTGAGGAGGCCGCTGCCATGTCTGTAACGAGCAAACCGCCGAACACTCTGTGGAACCCACCCGCGTGGCGGTGCACCGCGTTCTGAGGCGCTGTAGGTCGGCCGCCAATAGGAGCGGCGAACCCAGAGCGACACACGCATTCGCCAATCGGAAGAAGGCAGGCGTCCCGAGCCTTCCGGAAGCGAATGGGAGGGCCAAGTGGACTCCCAGTTCGAAGGGCGTCAATGCGGTGAAGGGGCTTGGCGGGGGCGGGGCGTCAACGCGGAAGGGAGGGTCTCGTGGGCAGGGGCGGGGCGTCAGTGTTGGGGGCGGGGTTTCCGAGTGGGTTGAGCTCTGGTTTGCCCAGGCAGTGGCGGGTGTTTAAACCTAGGTCCCGTACACCGCAAAGCAGTGCACCACCCAAGTGAGCTATTTCACTAGCCCTTAGAAAAAAAAAGCTAGACACCTGCAGACCAGCTTCAGGGAGCTACTCTCTTCCCTGATCCAGCTTCCTGGTCCTTTTTTCCAGCCATGACATCATTTCCCCAGACAATAACTTGGATCAACCTGCATATCAGATATCAGGCTGGGGTGGGGGGAGGAAAGAGAGAGAGAAAAAAACTAGTATAGCCACAGGCCCTTTGGAATATAACTAAAATATGCCTACTAGCTATCTACAAAACGGAGACTCCTTCCAACTCTTCATCTGCACTATTCCAGCCTTTAGGTTCATGATTAGTTAACAACTTGTTTGGCTTTATATATTAACTCTCTTTTCAGCCACCAGGTTCCAGATGCTAGCTGGATGCCAACCAGAATTCCCTGGACAGACAACCCTACCAATATGTCCTGGAGTCTGATTCCCCAGAACCCCACCCTACTAGGGAAAGAGAGAGGCAGGCTAGGAGTATGGACTGACCAGTCAACGCCCATGTTCAGCACGGAAGCAATGACAGAAGCCAGACCTTCCACCTTCTGCATCCCACAATGACCCTGGGTCCATACTCCCAGAGGGTTAAAGAACAGGAAAGCTACCAGGGGAGGGGATGGGATACGGAGTTCTGGTGGTGGGAATTGTGTGGAGTTGTACCCCTCTTATCCTATGGTTTTGTCAGTGTTTCCATTTTATAAATAAATAATAAAATAAAAAATAAAGTTTTTTATCATGATGGTGGAGGAGCTGGATGGGTGGGGGTTAGACTGTTATGTAGAAACTGAGAAATGTTACACATATACAAACTACTGTAATATATATATATATTTCCCTTTTGTTGCCTTTGTTGTTTTTTATTGTTGTTGTAGTTATTGTTGTTATTGATGTCGTAGTTACATAGGACAGAGAGAAATGGAGAGAGGAGGGGAAGACAGAGAGGGGAAGAGAGAGATAGACACCTGCACACCTGCTTCACCGCCTTTGAAACGAACCTCCTGCAAGTGGGGAGCAGGGGGGGGGCTCGAACTGGGGTCCTTGTGCCGGTCCTTGCACCTCAAGCCATGTGTGCTTAACCCACTGTGCTACTGCCCGACTCCCAAACTACTGTATTTTAACTGTCAACTGTAAACCATTATTCCTCCAAATAGAAGACAATATTTTTTTTTATTTTATTATTTTTATTTTAATTTTTTTAATTTTATTTATTTTATTTATTCCCTTTTGTTGCCCTTGTTGTTTTATTGTTGTAGTTATTATTGTTGTTGTCGCTGTTGGATAGGACAGAGAGAAATGGAGAGAGGAGGGGAAGACAGAGAGGAGGAGAGAAAGATAGACACCTGCAGACCTGCTTCACCGCCTATGAAGCGACTCCCCTGCAGGTGGGGAGCCGGGGTTTGAACCGGGATCCTTATGCCAGTCCTTGTGCTTTGCGCCACCTGCGCTTAACCCGCTGTGCTACAGCCCGACTCCCTATTTTTTATTTTTTATTTTATTTTATTGCCTCCAGAGTGCCGGGACTACAAATCAACTGCTCCTGCGTGGTGGCTGTTTTTTTCCTTTTTTTTCTTCCATTTTATTCAATAGGACAGAGAGAAATTGAGAGGAAGAGGAGATAGAGAGGGAGAAAGAAAGATAGACACTAGGGATTCAGGCGGTAGCACAGTGGGTTAAGCACACGTGGCACAAAGCAAGGACCAGCATAAGGATCCCGGGTTTGAGTCCCCAGCTCCCCACCTGTGGGGGGGGGGTCACTTCACAGGTGGTGAAGCAGGTCTGAAGGTGTCTTTCTCTCCCCCTCTCTGTCTTCCCCTCCCCTCTACATTTCTCTCTGTCCTATCCAACAATGAAGACAATGATAATAACTACAACAATAAAACAATAAGGGCAACAAAAGGGAATGAATAAATAAATAAATATTAAAAAAAAAAAGAAAGACACAGACCTGCTTCACCACTTGTGAAGTGTCTCTGCTGTAGGTGGGGAGTGGGGGCTCAAACCTGGGTCCTTACACGTGTGCTTAACCTGGAGCACCACTGCCTGGTCCCCTCGAATAAATCCTTAAAAAACTAAAAATAGAACTGTGTCCTGCTTTTATTTTATTTTATTTTGCCTCCAGGGTTATTGCTGGGGCTCAGTGCCTGTACTATGAATCCACTGCACCTGGAGGCCATTTTTCCCCATTTTGTTGCCCTTTTTGTTATTTTTGCTAATGCTGTTGTTGTTTGTAGGTCTAATGCATGTTTGAGCATGGATGGTTGACCCCCTGGAAGCTCGTCTATCAGTCTCCCCTTGGCATGCCAGCCCTGTGGTCGAGTGAGATGTACCCAGAGTTCCAACCAGCCTATCAGTCTCGCAGCATCACCCCACCCCTCCTCCCTCTGGTGGGCTTCACCCTCTTTAAGTTTCTATTTCCCATTCCTGTATTACCATCCATACCTTCTCATTGCCTTGTTATCTTTTTCCTTATAAGGAGATATTGGTCTCATTGGCCAGCTTGGCTACTTCCTCTGCACAGCTATCCCTTTATAAACTTGTAACTGCCAGGGAGTCGGGCGGTAGCGCAGTGGGTTAAGCATACATGGTGCAAAGTGCAAGGATCGGCCTAAGGATCCCGGTTCCAGCCCCCGACTCCCCACCTGCAGGGGAGTCGCTTCACAGGCAGTGAAGCAGGTCTGCAGGTGTCTATCTTTCTCTCCCCTTCTGTCTTCCCCATCTCTCTCCATTTCTCTCTGTCCTATCCAATAATGATGACATCAATAATAACTACAACAATAAAACAACAAGGACAACAAAAGGGAATAAATAAATAAATACAAAAAAAAAAACACCTTGTAACTGAAACAATAAAGCTGCCACAGTACCCTGAGGGTTTGGCGAACCATCTGCTGCCACAGTACACTAGAAGAATGCTCAGCGAGCTCACCCCTGCCCGCTTTTGGCCCGAGATTCTCCGCACTGTCTGTCTGTCTCCTGGTGGCCAAAAGGCCAGGTGGTGAAGTGGGAGCTGGACTGGCCTGTTCCCCAGTTGTTGTTGGATAGGACAGAGAGAAATTGAGAGAGGAAGGGAAGACAAGAGAGGGGAAGAGAAAGATAAGATATCTGTAGCTTTGCTTCACTGATTCTGAAGGGATCCCCCCCTTCAGGTGGGGGTCTGGGGGCTCAAACCGGTGTCAGGAAATTGTGAGGAGCCTCACAAAGCACCCTGAATTTTTCTGCCTCCAGGAGCCTGGCATTCCTTAAAACATTAAACCAGCTCCCCCTGCTCCACCCTGCATTACTGATACTATGGCCTATCTACATAATCATTGTTTTGCCTGAAAGATCCCCACCCACTCCATTCCTTTGATCTATCTTCTTTCTACCCTCAAGACCCTCCCTTGCCTGCAGGGTATTATTAACCTACCAGGTAAAACCCTCACAATAGTTGCTAAGGAAGTTCCTACCTTTCCAGCACCCTTTTTCTACCTCCGCCCCTTTCCTAGCCATTTCTGTTTCTGGCTTACCACTTCCGGGTCTGCCCTTTAAAAGCCTTGCCTCTCAGATCAATAAAGATATTGCATTGTCTCACCACCACGAGTTTGGTTCCTGAGTCATCTCCCTCGCATAGCTGAGTGAGTAGCAGCCCAGGCTGGCTCCGGTTGAGTTCTTTCCAACCCAGAGAGTACGTGCCTGGAAAAGAGGCACCCCCATGCTAGCCCTGCAAACTGGATCCTTATGCAGGTCTTTGCCCATCATGCCATGTGCACTTCACCTAGTGCGCTACCACCCGCCCTGTGTGTTCTTTTTAATAAATATTTTTTGCGAAGAAAAGAAAATTTTACATGAAAGAGATGATATGACAGAAAAAGAAAAGCACTCTCTCCTGTGGTGTGGGACTCGATGCTGGATGGGCAGTGCACATGGTGAAGCCTAAGTCCTACATGGTGAATTCTCTCTCCTGCCCTGAAGTTGCATCCCCAAGTGCAGAGTTCACCCAGAGAGGAATGAGGTAAGAAATGATCTCTTGAGAGCCTCCCAGAGAGGAGAGAAGACAAGTGTGAGAAGGCCCAGTGGGGAGTCAGGCTGTAGCGCAGCGGGTTAAGCGCAGGTGGCGCAACGTGCAAGGACGGGCTTAAGGATCCCGGTCTGAGCCCCCAGCTCCCCACCTGCAGGGGAATCGCTTCACAGGCGGTGAAGCAGGTCTGCAGGTGTCTATCTTTCTCTCCCCCTCTCTGTCTTCCCCCTCCTCTATTTCTCTCTGTCCTATCCAACAACGACGACGACAACAATAATAACTACAACAATAAAAAAAAATCAACAAGGGCAACAAAAGGGAATAAATAAATAATTTTAAAAAAAGATAAAAAAAAAAAGAAGGCCCAGTGGTAGGTCCTCATAACCCCTCCCCCACTCTCAGGCACCCCAAAGATGGCCATGTGCGCGTGGCTAGCTATGGTTCAAGTCCAGAGAGTGAAACTACAACAAACTACTGGTCATCACTTAAGAGGAAGCCAGGGCAGGCATCCACGGGGGTGGGGGATATTAATGGTTTACTGATTTATCCTGGGAGTAGCAGTAGGAACCTCACACTTTACACTAGCCCTAACTTGATACTAAAATTTGAGTGCAAAACGCAAAATTTACGGAGGGTGTGGCACCAGGTTAAGTGCACATAGTATGAAGTGAAAGGACCCATGCAAGGATCCCAGTTTAAGCCCCCAGTTCTCCACCTGCATGGGGGAGGGACCTCAAATTCTCTCTGTCCTCTCCAATAAAATGAAAAAAAATGGCCGCAAGGAGCAGGTATTTGTAGTGCAGGCACAGAACCCCAATGATAACCCTGATGGGGGAAAAAAAAGTTATTTTAAAAAACATAACAAACAACACCCCTCCCCCACAGAACTCATCACTCTCCAGATCATCAACCTAGAAGATTCAGATAACCTTAGGTAGTGAGACTTCAGATATTGACACCAAGTGCAGAGATGCTAGAGATAGCAAGCTTCTCCAAGAGGTGAGAAATGTGTAGAGCCGCCTGTAGACCCAGAGCCACCCCCAGTAGACGTATACCCTGAGGTCAGGGCCTGCTAGCTGGAAACCTGAGGGAAGCTGACAGGTCTTTGGAATCTGCCACAGCCCTTGGTTTTTACCAGTCTACTTAGTTTGCTGCACCAATGCTGTGTTAGACTCCTAAGAGAGGAAGGACAGGAGCTTCTGAGACATCTAGCTGCTTCTCAGCACTTTAAAACATTTAAACACAGGAATCAGGCAGTAGCGCAGTGGAGCGCAAGGACCGGCATAAGGATCCTGGTTTGAGCCCTCGGCTCCCCACCTGCAGGGGAATTGTTTCATAGGCGGTGAAGCAGGTTGGCAGGTGTCTGTCTTTCTCTCCTCTTCTCTGTCTTCCCCTCCTCTCTCCATTTCCCTCTGTCCTATCCAACAATGACGACATCAGTAACAACAACAATAACTAAAAGGGCAACAAAAGGAAATAATTATTTTTTAAAAAATGTCAAGATACTATCCTCCCTGATAGAAGTGAATTCAATAAACTTAATTAAAAAAAAAAATTAAACACAGGGGTCCGGGGCTGGCAGAACAGCTCACCTGGATAGTGTGTTGCCTTGACAACTGAGAACCAGGTTTGAACCCAGCTACCATCGCACTGGAGGGAGATTTGGTGCTGTGGTCTCTTTCATTCTCTCTGCTTATTTCTATGTAAAAAAAATTAATAATAAGTAAATAAACACAAGGGGTCATCAGGTGGCTCATCTATAGATTGTACATGTTACCATGCACAAGGACCCAGGTTTGAGCCCCAGGTCACCACATGGGAGCAACTGCAGAGAGGGAAGCTTCACAAACAGTGAAGCAGTGCTGTGGCATCTCTCCTCTCTCTACTTCTCTTTCCATCTATACATCTCTTTGTTTCTCACCCTCTAGCCAGAGGAGAGAAAGAAAAAAATAAAGTTCCTGGGAGAGTCGTGCAGGAACCAAACTCCAGAGATAACTTGGAAACTCCAGAGATAACTGGGGTGGGAGGATTAAACACAGTCTGCAGTACTATCATTTTTATTTCATGCTTATTAGTACATTATTATTATTATCATTTTAAATATTTATTCATTCATGAGAGAAAGGAAAAGAGAGAGAAGCAGAGCATCTTTGGTATATGTGCTGCTGGGTCTCAAACTCAGGACCTCATGCTTGACAGTCTAGTGCTTTATTCACTGTGCCACCTCTTGGGCTACAGTTAGTACAGTTGTACATCAATTTGTTTGAGGGGGGCTGATGACTAGCTGGAACAGAATCAGAACTAAATTTCAAGGCAGGCATCTAGGAGCGCTTGATTACTGTAGACAGAGAAGTGCAGGTAAAGTCTTAACACATGGCTTCACTGGACTGTAACTTGGCTGTAACTTCAGCCTTGGCTGTAATTCAGAACTCTGTGAAGAGGTGAAGAGGCATTGATGGGTTCCATCCCCAGCAGCCGCTTAGTTGCAGATTCCCAGTTTTTTCCCAGTTCCAGCCGCTGGCAGATAGATGGATACTGCCTCTCTGTTCTTCTTACCCACTCGCTAGCCATCTTTATCTTCTCCAGTCCCCAGGAAACATGCCTAGACAAGAAAACATTTCCACCCACTTTAGAATACGATGATATGAGTAGGGGAGACAGCATAATGGCTACGCGAGAGATTTCCATGCCTGAGGTTTTGAGGTTCCAGGTTCAATCCCTGCTACCACCATAAGCCAGATCTCAGCAGAACTCTGGTTTCCCTGTCTTTCTCTCATTAAATAAATAAAATGCATTTTTAAAAAATATTTATTTCCTTTTTGTTGCCCTCGTTTTTATTGTTGTTGTTATTGATGTCGTTGTTGTTGGATAGGACAAAGAGAAATGGAGAGAGGAGGGGGAAACAGAGAGGGGAGAGAAAGATACACAGTATAATTCCAGGTACATTATACCCATCACCTGGCTTGCTGCCTTAAGGCTGACTCAAGCTCCTAACCTCAATTTATGTCTCTTTAAATAGCCCTGCTCCACCAGATTGGAGGAAGCTTTGGTGCTGTGGTCTCTTTCACTCTTTTTCTCTACCAAAAAAAAAAGAGCTGTCTCTTCTCTTAAATAAGATACTTAAAATCTTGTGATTTATTTATTTATTTGGTACCAGTACCTCAAATATATGTGCAGAGCTTGACCCAATGTTGCAGTGTTCCCTTGTGTTGCCGGGGCTCGAACCCAGCCCTACATATGGCAAAGGGAACATCCTGCTGGGTTAGCTGTCTTCAGCCTCTGGCACATGCACTGCTCAGAACTGAACTTGGAACTTGATGCTTGAAAGTCTAAAGCCTATCTATAGCGCCACCTCCTGGGCTGCTAGCACAAAATTTCTATCAAGGGCCAGGCCGTAGAGCAGCTGGTTTAGCTCACACAGCGCCAATAGCAAGGACCTGCATAAGGACCCCAGTTCAAGCCCCCGGCTCCCCACCTGCAGGGGGGTTGCTTCACAGGCGTTGAAGCAGGTCTGCAGGTGTCTGTCTTTCTCTCCCCTCTCTGTCTTCCCTTCCTCTCCCAATTTCTCTCTGTGCTATCCAGAAATAACAATAACAATAACAACAACAATAAACAACAAGGGAAACAAAAGGGAAAAAATAGCTTCCAGGAGCAGTGGATTCATAGTGCAGGCACTGAGCCCCCGGCAAAAACCCTGGAGGCAATATATATATATATATTTCTATAAGTAGTTGGCTGGTATGATATTTACTTATTTATTTATTTGCCTCCAGGGTTATTGCTGGGGCTCAGTGCCTGCACTACAAATCCACTGCCCTAGAGGCCATTTTTTCCCATTTGTTGCCCTTGTTGTTTATTGCTGTTGTTGTTATTGTTGCTATTGCTGTTGTTGTTGTTGTTGGATAGATGAAGAAAAATCTAGAGAGGAGGTGAAGACAGAGAGGGGGAGAGAAAGACAGACACTTGCAGAATAGCTTTAACACTTGTGAAGCAACCCCCTGCAGGTGGGGAGCCCAGGGCTCAAATCAGGATCCTTACGCTGGTCCTTGAGCTTTGTGCCATGTGTGCTTAACACACTGTGCTTAACCCAGCCCCCAGCTGATATGATTTTTAAAAAATATATTTTATTTATTTATTAATGAGAGGGATAGGAGGAAAGAGAAAGAACCAGACATCGCTCTGATACATGTGCTGCCACAGATCGAACTCAGGACTTCATACTTTAAAATCCAGTGCTTTATCTACTGTGCCACCTCCTAGACCACAGCTGGTATGATTTTTAAACATTTAAACATTTAGATGTGTCACATGTGGGCTCCCATCTGTGTTCTATATCACAGGCCCTGCAACAGTTGAGAACAGGCCTATCATGGGACTTAAAAGAGCACATGGGATCAAAGTCCTACACACAAACCCTATGGAAGAGTGTGGACACAGTTACTCCATTTGATAAAACTTGCCTGCATCCCTTTGTCAAGATTAGTGAAGAAAGAGTGGGAACTGTGAGGAGGTTAGCCCTACAGTGAAACACTTACCAGGAAACTGAGGCCTCATCCAGCTTCATCAGCGACTTGATGGCAAATCCCTCCTCTTCCAGCTTGGTACGAAGGAACTGTAGTACCAACAGTGTGGCGATCAGGTCCAAGAGACAGTCTCTTCCTTTTGTACCTGAAAGTGAAACATCTCCTACTTTATGCCTGTTAGGAAGGCTGCATTTCAAACTGTGCCAATTTATTTATTTTGTCATCATGGTTATCACTTGGGCACGACAAACTACTACTCCTGGTGGTCACTTTTTTTCCTTTTTCTTTGATGAAGGGTGAGAGACAGAGATAGAGGAGGAGAGATACCTGTAACACTGCTTCAGTGCTCAAGAAATTTATCTGTACACGTGGGGATTGAGGCCTTGAATTTGGGCCCCATGAATGATAACATGTGTGCTCTACCAGGTGTGCCACCACCCAGCCCTGTCCCCATTTATAGAAAGTTCTATCAGATCATTAAAATACAATGAAACCACATTCCACTAGGTCACAAAGCATCATAACATGTTTCAAAGCCCTTGATTGGCCAGCTGTTTAAATGAAAAGTGTGGCTGGTAGAGCAGAAACCCATTACGGTTGTGTGAAAAAAGGGCATTATATCCAGAGCTCCCCACCCTCCTCTTGCCATCTGGGCTAGCCAGAGATTCAGGCTAACAGTTTATTTTCATATAAAGAAATTCAGCCTAGGGTTAGCATTTGACCTTCAAATCACCTGCTGGTTTGAGGTTGTCCATGGTCTCTGCCCCCACGACCTTCCTTCATCATCAGAACAAGAAAACTGACTCTGGAGGTAGAGAGACTTGGTCTGGCAGAAGCCCAGTAGATGCCCCACAAGGCTACAGTATAGTGCTCAGTCCCCTGAGTCCAGCTTGGGAAGGAGCCCTTACCACATTTGCTCTCTCCCTCCCTGCTCCCACACAGAGGGTGCCTGAGTCAAGTTTTCTCCTTCTCACCAGAGAAAGAGACAGTAATGATGGTATATTTTATTTTAAAGATAATAATGATGGTATATGGTCTCTACAGGATGGTGTGAGTGGGAACTTCCCTGCTGACCAACATTAGATTGTGATATGGGCAGGATAGTTATGTAATAATAATTTGGATATGAACATAATAATTGCTATTATTTGCCACCAGCATTATCAGTAGGGCTAGCACCTACATGACTCCAATGCTCTTGGCAGCTATTTTTCTTTCTTTTTTCCTTCCTCACGATAGAAGGTGAGAGACAGAGAGACAGAGAGGGAGAAGGAGTCAGAAAAGAGAAACATTGCATCACTACATATATATTTTTTAAATATTTATTTATTTATTCCCATTTGTTGCCCTTGTTGTTTTATTGCTGTAGTTATTACTATTGTTGTTATTGATGTCATCGTAGTTGGATAGGACAGAGAGAAATGGAGAGAGGAGGGGAAGACAGAGAGGGGGAGAGAAAGATATCTGCAGACCTGTTTCACCACCTGTGAAGTGACTCCCCTGCAGGTGGGGAGCCAGGGGCTCAAACCAGGATCCTTACGTGGTCCTTACACTTTGCACCGTGTGTGCTTAACCCACTGTGATACCACCCGACTCCCATCACTATATTTTTTATAAAGATTTTATTTATTTATTAATGAGAAAAATAGGAGAGAGAAAGAACTAGACATGACTCTGGTACATGTGCTTCTGGGGATTGAATTCAGGACCTCATGCTTAAGAGTCCAGTGCTGTATCCACTGCGCCATCTCCCAGACTACACTACATCACTGTTTTACTGCTTCTAAAGCATTCCTCCCTGAAGCACTCTTATATTGTAACTTGGGGTTTGAAATCAGGTCCTTGAACATGGTAATGTGTGTGCACTGCTCAGAGAGCCTCCTGCTGTCCTTCAGGAAAGCAGGATTTAATTTAGCTAAATTACTGAGATTTTGGATTTTTTAAAATAATAGTCATTATTGCTAAGGCTAATGAGCTGACATAGGCAATACACTAATTACTAGTAAAGATGTTACTAGAAGATAGTTACATTTTGGGTTTGGGGTGGTAGCGCAGCAGGTTAAGCGCATGTGGCACAAATCACAAGGACCAACTTAAGGATCCCGGTTTGAGCCCCCAGCTCCCCACCTGCAGGGGAGTTGCTTCACAGGCGGTGAAGCAGGTCTGCAGGTGTCTATCTTTCTCTCCCCCTGTCTCTGTCTTCCCCTCCTCTCTCCATTTCTCTGTCCTATCTAACAACGACGACATCAACAAAAACAATAATAACTACAACAACAATGAAAAACAACAAGGGCAACAAAAAGGGAAAATAGTTACATTTTTCTGTTCAGCTAACAAAATTTTACTCTTTTTTATTTTGTTTTGTTTTGTCACCAATGCACTGCTCAGCTCTGGCTTATAGTGGTACAGGGGATTAAATCGAAGATCTTGGAGCCTCAGGCATGAGATTCCCTTTCTATAACCATTATGCTATCTCCCCCACCCACAAAATTTCATTCATATGCTTCTTAGATAATTCTTAGAATAACAGTTTACAAACACATTTAACAATTAAGAACATACCATTTAATGAATAGAAAAATAGTCACGAGGGGCCAGGTGGTGGCACACCTAGTAGACACACATGTTAGCATATACAAAGATCTGGGTTCAAATCGCTGATTCCCACTCTCAGGGGAGAAGCTTCACAAGCAGTGGAGCAGAGCTGCAGGTGTCTCTCCTTCACATTCCTTCTCTATTTCCTCCCCTCTCAGTTTATTTGTCTCTATCTACCCTCCCCCCCCCAAAAAAAAAAAGGTCCCTGGGGTCAGTGGATGCATTGTGCAAGCACTTAAACCCCATAGATAACCCTAACAGCAATACATAACAAAAAGGGAAGGAAAAAAATAATAGCGACTTACCTAGAGATCGAATGCCTTTTTGTTCTAGAAAACTAATTAGAACACTGGTGTCAACATTTAAAATAAGTCCTAGTTCAGGTGTAAGTTTCCAGAAGCCTTCCTAGGAAATTAAGGAAAAACAATTAAGCCAATTACTGCAATTAACAATTACTGTAATTTCTTCACATGAGAAAGTATATGATGAATAGTAAGTTTCTATTTTTTAAAGCTTTCTTTCTTTCTTTCTTTCTTTCTTTCTTTCTTTCTTTCTTTCTTTCTTTCTTTCTTTCTTTTGCCTCCAGGGTTATCACTGGGGCTCAGAATCCACTAATCTTGGCTGCCATTTTTTTTCTCTTCTTATTTTATTTGACAGGATAGACAGAAATTGAGAGGGGTAGGGGAGAAAGAGAAGGAGAGAGAAAGATAGATACCTGCATACCTGCTTCATTGCTTGGGAAGTGTCCCCACTGCAGGTGGGGAGTGGGAGCTTGAACCTGGGTCTTGCACATAGTACTGTGTGAGCTTAACTGGGTGTGCCACTGCCCAATCTCTCTAGTAATTTTTTTTTCCCTCCAGGGTTATTGCTGGGCTCGGTGCCTGCACCATGAATCCACCGCTCCTGGAGGCTATTTTTTCCCCCTTTTGTTGCCCTTGTTATTGTAGCCTCATTGTGGTTATTATTATTGCCATTGTTGATGTTGTTCGTTGTTGGATAGGACAGAGAGAAATGGAGAGAGGAGGGGAAGGAAGAGAGGGGGAGAGAAAGACAGACACCTGCAGACCTGCTTCACCGCCTGTGAAGTGACCCCCCCCTGCAGGTGGGGAGCCGGGGGCTTGAACCCGGATCCTTACGCCCAGTGTTTTTTGTTTTTTTTTTAAAAAGAGAGAGGATTGTTTTGTTTTTGCCTCCAGAGGGGCCCAGTGCCTGCACTAGGAATCCACTACCCTTGGAGGCCATTTTTCCCATTTTTGTTGCCCTTGCTGTTGTTATTATTGCCACTGTTGTTGCTGGATAGGAGAGTAAGACAGACTGGTTGGAGAGAAAGACACTTGCAGACCTGCTTCACTGCCTGTGAAGTGACCCCCCTGCAGGTGGGGACTGGGGGCTCAAACCTGGGTCCTTGCACATTTGTAACACATGAGTTCAATCAGGTGCACTGCCACCAGCCACCAAGATTTTATTTCTTATTGTTTCTTTATGCAGTGCCAGGGAATGAACCCAGGACCTCACACATCTGTGTTACTGCTGAACTGTCTACCTGGCCCAGTTTTAATTCTTTACTCTTGGGGGTGGTATGAGGAGCAAGAGAGGAGGGGGGAGACAGGAGAGGAACTGCACCATTGCTCTGCAATCCATGGAGCACACCCCCTCCCCAACATGTACACACACCTGTGCTGTTTGTGGTGCTTCCATGTCATGCAGGGGCTTGAACCCATGGCCTCATGCATAGTAGAGCATTCACTCTAGTGGGAACTGGGGGCTTGAACACGGGTCCTTGGGTATGTTTATATGTAAGCCACCACTCAGCCTCCTGCAGTCACTTCTTACGGAAAACTACTATTAATTTCACTTTTCAGAAAAGGACATTGAGGCACAGGAAGTTTAAGAAAGTCACAGAGGGGCTGGGTGGGTGACAACCAGTAGAGCACATACATGCAAGGACCTAGTTCAAGCCCCCAGTCCACACTTGCAGGGGGAAGATTCACGGGCAGTGAAGCTGTGCTGCAGGTCTCTCTCCCTCCCTCTCTCTAGCCTCCTTCTATATCAATTTCTTTCTATATCCAAAAATTAATTAATTAATTAAAAAAGAAAGTCATAACTATGGGCCAGGAGGACAGTTCAATGCATAGGGTATATGTCTTGCCATGTTCAAGGCAGGGTATTAGATCCAGCACTGTATGGGAGTGCCATGGCCCTGGATGAAGCCCTGGTACAATGCCCCCCCCCCGGCCCCCATACCTGAAATAAAAGAACGAATAAGTCAACAGCATGAGTAATAAATTATTCATGTATGAGGTCCTAGTGATGAGAGAAAGGAGTAAAAGTCACAGAGCTAGCAAGAAGTAGAAGCTGGGGGCTGGTGAGCACATATGTTATAATGTGCAAGGACCAGAGTTCAACCCCTGACTCCTACCTGCAGAGGGAAAGCTTTGCCAGTGATAAAGCAGTGTTGCATGAGTCTCTGTCTCTCTCCCTCTCTACTTCCCCCTTCCTTCTTGATTTCTGGCCATCTCTATCCAATAAATAAAAGATAATAAAAAATGTTTTAAAAGAAAACCTTAAAAGAAAGGGGGTTGAGTGGGCAGTAGTGCACTGGGATAAACGCACATAGTACAAAGTGCAAGGACCTGCTCAAGGATCCAGGTTTGAGCCCCCAGTTCCCTGCTTGCAGGGGAGTCACTTCCCAATTGGTGAAACAGATCTGCAGGTGTTTATCTATCTCTTTCCCTCTCTCTTTTTCCACATGTCTTCTCAATTTCTGTCTGTCTTATTCAATTAAAAAGTCAAACCAAAATAAACAACAATAACAAAAAAAAAAAAAAGAGAGAAAAAAATGGCTGCCAAAAAAAAAAAAGTAGGTGGTCCAGGAGGTGGCACAGTAGTAAAGTGCTAGATTCTTAAGCATGAAGTCTTGAATCCAATCCCCAGCAGCACATACACCAGAGTAACAACTGGTTCTCTCTCCTCCGATCCCTTTCATTAATTAAAAAAAAAAAGTTAGAAGTAGGATTTAAGTCCCAACATGTGTCCCCAGATATAGCATCTGCTATACTGCTTCCTGTGCAACTTCCTGTCTATTCTTTCAGGAAAGTAAACTTCTTTTCCCTGTCTCACAACTGCTTTTTGAGGGAGACATAATGATTATCCCTATCTTGTGGATGAGGGAACTGAAACTTGCATGGACTTGCCCTATGTGGTCACAGAGTGGTCAGCCCTATGTGGGCTGCTTTTCCACTTGACATCAAAAACAAACAAACAAACAATGCAGACAGAAGATTGAGACTTAGTACCACTGCAGTAGCTATATTTAAGGGTATGTGTTAGCGTCATAAAGGAAGCTACAAGCTCAAACATAACTTTACATGTTGAGCAATATGCCCAATGACTGCTTGTAAAAATACTGGGCACATACTTACAGTGCATTTGTTTTAATTCACAGGAACCAATTTGTATGAGTTGCAACTCATCAGTTTTCCAACCCCAGAAACTTAACATCTTTCCCCATGATCCATTTGGGCTGCTAAATTTCAACTGAGGAAGGGTAATATTCACTAGTACAAAGATATGCAGTTAAAAATAGGTTAATGCAGCTGGGGAGATCGCATAATGGTGATGCAAAAAGGAATTTTCATGCCCAAGATACCAAAGGTCCCAGGTTCAGTCCCCAGCACCTCCATATGTTAAGAGTTGAGCAATGCTCTGATAAATAAATAAATAACCAAACTACTGCTAGTCACCATCAAGCATACTTTGTTCAGCTGTTTTTTTTTTTCTTCTTTTGCCACCAGGGCTGTGGTTGGGGCTTCACAGCTGTCTTATTCTTCTGTTCCTGGAGAACCATTTTTTAAGATAGTGGGTGGGAGATAAAAAAGGAGAGAGACACACAGAGAGGAGAGATACCACAACACTACTCAGATACCTGTGAAGCTTCCCCTCTGTGGTGGCTGGGGGCTCAAACCCTGCTCCTTGTGCAGGATATAAAGCGTGCTCTTTTATCTAATGAACTACCTCCTAGAGCCCTGACTTTTTTTTTTAAGACTGATTTATTTATTTGCAGGAGACAGAGTATTGTGGGACCTGGAACTGAACTCAGGTCCTCATGCTTGAGGTGCAGCACTTTATTCACTGGAAGGCTCCACCTCCCAGGCCATGACATTTATTTATTTATTTATTTATTTATTTATTTATTTATTGCCTCTGGGATTATCATTGGGGTTCAGTACCTGCACCATGAATCCACTGGTCCTGGTAGCCACCTTTTTTTGTTGTTGTTGTTGGAGAGGATAGAAATTGAGAGAGGAGGGGGAGACAGAAGGGGAGAGAAAGATAAACACATGCAGACCTGCTTTGGCCATGACATTTTTTTTTTTTATCGCTGGGGCTCAGTGCCTGCACTAGAAATCCACTGCTCCTGGAGGCCATTTTCCCCATTTTGTTGCCCTTGTTGTTATTGCTGTTGTTGTTGGATAGGACAGAGAGAAATAGAGAAAGGAAGGGAAGACAGAGAGGGAGAGAGAAAGATAGACACCTGCAGACCTGCTTCACCATTTGTAAAGCTACACCCCACCCCCACAGATGGGGATCCGGGGGCTTGAACTGGGATCCTTATGCCAGTCCTTGTGCTTTGTGCCATGTGCTCTTAGCCCAATGTGCTACCACTAGGCATCCACTAGGCCCCCGGCTGTGACTTTTTAAAGAAAATATTTATTTACTTAGAGAGAAATTGAAAGGGAAGGGGAAGGGAGAGAGCGAGAGAGCAAGAGAGACCTATAGATTTGCTTCACAACTCATGAAGCTTCTCCCCTACAAGTGGGAACCTAGGGCTTACACCTGGGTCCTTATGCACTGTGATGTGTGCACTCAAGCAGCTGTACTACCACCTGGACCTGGCCATGACTTTTTTATTTTTATTTTTTAACAGATAAGTCTTTTTCTTTTAAAATTTTTATTATCTTTATTAGATACAGACAGCCAGAAATTAAGAGGGCAGGGGAGATAGAGAGATAGAGAGAGAGAGAGAAAGAGAGACACCTGCAGCTCTGCTTCAACACTTACAAAGCTTTCCCTCTGCAGGTGGAGACCGGGGACTCGAACCTGGGTCCTTAAGCACTGTAACATGTGCATTCAACGAGGTGTGCCACCACCTGGTCTCTACTTTTTAATTTTTATTGCCACCAGGGTTATCTCTGAGATTTGGTGCCTTCATTCCTGGTGGCCACTTTTCTTTCTTTCTTCCTTCCTTCCTTCCTTTCTTCCTTTCTTTCTTTCTTTCTTTCTTTCTTTCTTTCTTTCTTTCCTTCTTTCCTTCCTTCCTTCCTTCCTTCCTTCCTTCCTTCCCTTCTTTATTAGGACAGAGAAAAATTGGGGGAGGGGGATAGAGAGGCAGAGAGGCACCTTTAGGTTTGCTTCACCATTCATAAGCTTTTCCCTTGCATGTGGGGAATGGGGTTCAAACGTGGGCCCTTGTGCATGGTAATATATGTGCTAACCTGGTGCACCACCACCTTTTATTTTTTATTTTTGTCTCCAGGGTTATTGCTGGGACTCAGTGCCTGCACTACAAACCCACTACTCCTGGAGGCCATTTTTTCCTTTTGTTCCCCTTGCTGTTTATTGTTGTTGTGGTTATTATTATTGTTGTTGTTATTGTTGTTGGATAGGACAGAGAAACCGAGAGAGGAGGGGAAGAGACAGGGGGAGAGAAAGATAGACACCTGCAGACCTGCTTCACTGCTTGCAAAGTGAACCCCTACAGGTGGGGAGCCAGGGGCTCAAACTGGGATCCTTTCTCCGGTCCATGTGCTTCACGCCATGTGTGCTTAACCTGCTGCACTACTGCCTAGCCCCTTACCTTTTATTTTTTAAGGATTATATTCTCATGGGTGAGGGAAGAGGAGGGGTAGGAGAGGAAGGAGGGGGAGGAGGGGAAGGAGGGGGAGGAGGGGGAGGAGGGGGAGGGGGAAGAGGGGGAAGAGGGGAAGGAGGGGGAGGAGAAGGAGGAGGAGGAAGATGTTCTCCATAAAAAGAATCAGTGTAGGGTAAGGGCTGGGTGGTGGCATACTTGGTTGAACACACATGTTACAATGTGCAAGGTTTAAGTCCCTAGTCCCCACCTCCAGAGGGAAAGCTTCACAAGTGGAGAAGCAGGGCTGCAGGTGTCTTCCTATCTCCCTTTCTATTTCCTCATTCCTCTTGATTTCTGGCTGTCTCTAATAAATAAAGATAATAATAAGAATAAAAACTTTACACTTAAAAAAGAAGGGGGCCAGGTGGTGATATACCTGATTAAGTGCATAAGGACCTGGGTTCAATCCTCCAGTCTCCACCTTTAGGGGGAAAGCTTTGCAAGTGGTGAAGCAGGGCTACAGATGTCTCTCTCCCTCTCTCCACCCTCCTTCCCTCTCAATTTCTGGCTGTCTCTATCCAATAAGTAAATAAAATTAATAACAAAATTAAAAAAGAAGAAGAAGCAGTGTATAAATTTCCATTCTGGTACAAATCCCTAGCCTCACTGCAGTAATCTCCAGTGTGATCACAAGTGATGTTCAAATTAGTCCCCCACAGACTTGAGAGAGGAGACTCCTACCTCGGTCTGCAGATCGCGGAGCTCAGGCCATGCCTCTTCTGTGTCGCTATACACAGAACATCTGAGACTCTGTCTTCTCCTGGGCAAGTAGGAGGAGAATCTGCTGGCACCAGACTTTGGCATCACTTCTGACAAGCTACTGTGCCAGGAGGCTGGTTGCGTCTTGTGATTTTCTCCTTCGAAAGAACTTCCCCAATAGTTGGCTGTTTGAAAATCATGTTGGAGAGGCTGTGATAATGCCTTCTGATAGAGAAGGGTTTTTCTTTTGGTAGAGATGCTTTGAGAAGCAGCCAGAAAAGATGGGAGGGCTGGCAGGTGACAACTGGCTCTCTGAGGAGCTGAGGGGTATGGGGAATGCAGAAGGGCTCTGGGGGAAGGAGGAGGAAGAGGAAGAGAAGGAGGAGGAGGAGGAGGAGGAGGAGGAGGAGGAGTGATTTGAGGAAGGGGAAAACAGGGAGGAACTCCAAAGAGACCACCAGCAGGAGTGGCTAGAGCAGGCAGAGGAGCTCCAGGACCACCAGGAAGAGGGGATGGAGGAGGGATAGGGAAACCAGGCAGGAGGGGAGAAGGAGGGGGAGGAATGCTACTAATACCAGGAAGAGGGAGTGGAGGAGGGATAGCAAAACCAGGCAAGAGGGGAGGAGGAAGGGGGACAGTAGGACCACCAGGAATGGGGAGAGGAAGAGTTGGGGGAGGAATGTTACTAATACCAGGAAGAGGGGGTGGAGGAGGGATAGTGAAACCAGGCAAGAGGGGAGGAGGAGGGGAGACAGTAGGACCACCAGGAACAGGGGGAGGAGGGAGGAGACCACCTGAATGAATGACAGGAGAAGGGAGAGGAGCTCCAGAATAACCAGGGAAAGGGTGAGGAGGAGGAGGGAGACCACCCACATGCATGGCAAGAGGGGGAGGAGCTCTGAGAAAGTTCTGCCCAGGAGAGTGGAGGCCAGCAGGGGTGCAAGCATAACTGATGTGCTCACCCTCCATGTTGGCAAGGCAATCTGCAGATAGAACGGTGTCATCCATGAAATCAGAAGACATGCTTTCGGAATCATAGGGAAGACATTCCTTCATGACAGGCAGATTGAAAGGTAAATCTGAATTGGAACTGCCGGTAGAACTGCCTGTCTCAGGGTCACACAGTGGGGCACCAGCAGTAACTGGGGGGACACCAAACAGTGGAGCACCAGCAGGAGAACCAGCCATTCTAGTACCAGCAGGAGAACTGAACAGTCCACCAGCAGCAGAACCAAACTGAGGGGCACCAAGAGTGGAACCAAAGACTCCAGTCGCAGTAGAGAAAGTAAACTGTTTGGTGCTAGCAGCAGAATAAAACTGGGGGGCATGAGAGAGAGGTGAGAGTGGAAAGTGATTAGGATCAACAGGCGGCGCATCTCGGGAACTCAAAGTAAAAGGAGCAGCAAAAGCTTTAGAAGGACCACTGTCTCCTGGAATGGCTTTCTTGACAGGTTGCCTCCCGAAGAACAATCGAGCTTGCAAGTGTTGTGTAAATGTCCTCTGGCTGACGTCCAGGGGTTTTTGTATTTTATATTCAAGTGGCGGGATCATGAGCTTAGTTGGTGCACTCTTTTTATATATTGTCGCTGTAGAGGATTTAAGTTTCTTTCTCATTGAACTAGTGCTGAAAGCTTCTTCATTTCCTGCGAAGGAGACGGTCAGCTACGGGACAGAAATAATGTCAAGGAGAAATCAGAATGAATCAGTCAAGCAACATATTTCCTCTAGATGAATTCTACCAGCTACACAAGTGCTTCTCCCTGAGAGCATGGAACAAAGGAATTCTTTAGGGTCATTCCAGAGCAATGACTATATTCTTGGGGATTCTTCCAACAACAGAAAGAACACCAATCATCTCTACAGCAAGGGTCTTAGTCTTTGTTCTTCAACTCATGGCATTGTAGACACTTCTCATTTTAGACAAGGAAAAACTAAGAACCACAGAGGTGACACACCTAAGTTTCTACAGTTAGTTGTATCATCCTGTATAAATTGACACACCAGTGAGCTGCTAATTAAAAATAAATTACTGGGGGCTGGGCTGTAGCGCAGTAGGTTAAGCGCACGTGGCGCAAAGCGCAAGGATTGTGATAAGGATCCCGGTTCAAGCCCGCAGCTCCCCACCTGTGGGGGAGTCACTTCACAGGCAGTGAAGCAGGTCTGCAGGTGTCTTTCCCTCCTCTCTCAATTTCTCTCTGTCCTATCCAACAATGAACAACATCAACAACAACAATAATAACCACAACAAGGCTACAACAACAGGGGCAACAAAAGGGGGAAAATGGCCTCTAGAAAAAAAAAAAGGCCTCTAGGAGCAGTGGATTCATGGTGCAGGCACTGAGCCCCAGCAATAACCCTGGAGGCAAAATAAATAAATAAATAAATAAAAATAAATAAATTACTATGGCTGAGGAGACAGTGTAGTGGTTCTGCAAAAAGATTCTCATACCTGAGGCTCATAGGTCCCAGGTTCAGTACCCAACCCCATCATAAGCCTAACCTGAGTAGTGCTCTGGTCTTGTTCGCTCTCAGTACTCCCTTCATTAAAATAAAAAATATTTAAAAAATTAATTATTGGCCCAGGAGGTGGCATAGTGGCTAGAGGGTTAGACTCTTAAGCATGAGGTCCTGAATTAGATTCCCTGGCATTGCATGTTCCAAAATGATGCTCTGATTCTCTCTCTCATAAATAAATAAATAAATCTTTTGGAGTAGGGCATCAAAGTGAAAAACGGTGGGTGAGGGTGGATGTTCGGCTTCATGGGGTGGGGGGAAGGGGGGAGATGGATGGGACATAGTCTTTTGGTGGTGGGAATGTTGTTTATGTACACTCCTATTAATTTGTAGCCATAGAAATCACTATTTAATTAATATGAGAGGAGAAAAATTGAATGTCTCTTACTTTTGAATGCACAGGCCATAGGCTGAGTCTTTGATATGTTGACTCTCTTAAAAGCTTAGACCAGGGAGTCGGGTGGTAGCGCACTGGGTTGAGCACACATGGCGCAAAGGACAAGGACAGGCATAAAGATCCCAGTTCGAGCCCCCGGCTCCCCACCTGCAGGGGAATTGCTTCACAGGTGGTGAAGCAGGTCTGCAGGTGTCTATCTTTCTCTCCCTCTCTCTGTCTTCCCCTCCTCTCTCCATTTCTCTCTGTCCTATCCAACAACGATGATGATATTAATAACAACAATAACTACAACAACAATAAAAAAGGGCAACAAAAGGGAAAATAAATCAAATTTTAGAAAAAAAAAGAAAAAAAGCTTAGACCAGGGAGAACAGTAGCAACTGGTGGCACAGCTATATACAAATGTCAAAGGACATAAATTATGATGATGTTGGGAGTCGGGCTGTAGCGCAGCGGGTTAAGCGCAGGTGGCACAAAGCACAAGGACCGGCATAAGGATCCCGGTTCGAACCCCAGCTCCCCACCTGCAGAGGAGTTGCTTCACAAGCGGTGAAGCAGGTCTGCAGGTGTCTAGCTTTCTCTCCTCCTCTCTGTCTTCCCCTCCTCTCTCCATTTCTCTCTGTCCTATCCAACAACGACAACAACAATAATAACTACAGCAATAAAACAACAAGGGCAACAAAAGGGAATAAATAAATAAAGTAAATATTAAAAAAACCATTTAAAATAAAAAAAATTATGATGATGTTGTGTATGATACAGCAAATCCTAACAAAGGGATTTTTCGAAGTTAACACAGTTGCCAAATAATGTGATTATAGCAATAACTATCTATTGTCTTCTTAAACCCTAAGGCAGCAGGAACCTCCCACTTCCTCTACAGAGGTTATATTTCCCCAGTCCTGGGACCTCTAGGGTGGGGCTCACTTTCCTGCATGCTTCTCTCAATTCATACCAAATGATATTGCATCTGCTGATCCCAACCTAATCAATGCAATGAGTACCACCTCCGCATGCTTCACTTCAGACTGTGTCCAGAGATGTCAGGTATAGAATGTCAACCCTTCAGCCTCCTTACTAGGGTGAGACCTTTCCTTTCATAGGATTCTCTAATTCCATTCCAGGTGGTTCACTTCCTAACAAAGTCCCAAAATCTAGATATAGACCACATCCCATGAGATAGGGCATATGTTCACATGTATCCATAAATTAGGACAAAATATATACCTGAAAGCAAAAGTACACAATAGTCTGCAGTGAGTCAGTATGAAGTTCATAATGAAATAGTGTCTACTTAGACTTAGATACCCTCCTCACCTATTTCCTATTATATTTCCCTCACTCACTCCCAAGCTATCCTTATCAAAGCAAGGACTGCAAAAGTTGAATAAGGGCAAGAGACTGGCATAATTTAATGATGACTCTTTAGTCACCATCAGGCCACCCCATCAGCTGGGGCCCTAGTTGGGGCATCCTGAGATTCCCAAACAGACATGATGGGCCTATACCTCGAATATATCCCTCTCTCCATTGTTACCGGTCATCTCTATCAGGAACAACAAAACAGACAACAGGAACAACAAAACCCCTTTGTGGGCCCCCATAGGACTTTGCCCTCAACTTGGATCAACAATGGTAGAGAATGTTCCATCTTCTGAAGGGGGGATGGACAACATACTCTATGCTACACCTGAGGAAGATGGGTCCTGATATTGGGGCAGCTTGGAACGTTCCTACTCATGACCACAGAATGTGAGTTCAGATCTACAGGGAGGCAGAGGTCACATAGGCTCCTAAGATGAATATGGGCCCCAGATCACATCAAATCGATGGGGTTTACAGTCAACAATATTTATACACCTTTCCCATATTTGGGAGCTACTCTTTTCCCTGATCTAGCTTTCTGGTCCTTTTTCCAGCCATGACATCGTCTCCCCAGACAATAACTTGGATCCACCTGCATATCAGATTTCACGCTGGGGAAAAAAAAGAAAGAAAGAAAGAAAATAGTATAGCCACAGGCCCTTTGGAATATAACTAAAATATGCCTACTAGCTGTCTACAGAATGGACACCCCCCCCAACTCTTCATCTACACTATTCTAGCCTTTAGGTTCATGATTAGTCAACAACTTCTTTATATGCTAACTCTTTTTTCAGCCATCATGATGCCAACCAGACTTCCCTGGACAGACAACCCTACCAATGTGTCCTGGAGTTCCAATTTCCCAGAACCCTGCTCCACTAGGGAAATAGAGAGGCAGGCTGGGAGTGTGGATTGACCTGTCAATGCCTATGTTCAATGGGGAAGCAATTACAGAAGCCAGACGTTCCACCTTCTGCATCCCACAATGACCTTGGGTCCATACTCCCAGGGGTAAGAGGGTTAAAGAATAGGAAAGCTATCAGGGGAGGAGATGGGATACAGAGTTCTGGTGGTGGGAACTGTGTGCAGTTGTACCCCTCTTATCCTATGGTTTAGTCAGTGTTTCCTTTTTATAAATAAATAAATAAATAAATAAATAAATAAATCTTTTAAAAATTACTAGGGCCTGGCAAAAGAGCTCACTTGGATAGTGTGCTGCTTTGTCACATATGACCCAGATTTGAGTTCAGGCCCCCCTGCACTGAAAGACACTCCAGTGTTGTGATGTCTCTTCCTCTCTTTCTGCCTCTCTGTTTCTGTCTCTATCTGAAGAAGTGAAGTCCCAGAGATGACAAATGTAAATAAATAAAAATAGAGAATTCTAGTCTGTAATGTTGCTTTATAGCAATACTAAGAAAAGGAAAGGATTTTCAAACTAAATGAATACACAAACTAAATGAATACATCTTTATAGCATGTTTTAGACAAGATGTAGAACATTGAGGGCTAGGCAGTGATGCACTGGGTTAAGCACGCATAATATAAAACGTAAGGATCCTGGGTCTAGCCTGTGGCTCCCCACCAGCAGTGGGGGGGTCACTTCATAAGTGGTGAAGCAGGTCTGCAGGTGTCTTTTCTATCCTTATATTCCGCTCTCCTCTCAATTTCTCTCTGTTACATCCAATAAAATGGAAAATGTGGCTGCCAAGAGCAGAGGATTTGTACTGCAGGTACCAAGCCCTAGACATAACTCTGGAGGCAAAAAACAAACAACAACAACAACAAAAGAAAGAAAGGAAGAAAGGAAGAAAGAAAGAGAATAAAATAGTAGAACAAAATGGAATGAATGATACTAGGTTGTATTTTTTTTTTTCCATCAGAGAGCACTGCTCAGCTCTGACTTGTGGCGATCCTGGGAATCAAACCTGGAACCTCAAAGCCTCAGGCATAAGTTTTGTTGTTGCTGTTTTTCTTTTTTGCAATGATCTCAAAACAGTAATGCTTTATTAATAATATATATGCACTTGTTTTAATACAAGTAATGACAAGTGACTAAAATATATCCAGAGTTCTTATATTGTCAATATATAAATGTTCATTTATGTTTTGCACATTAATGACACAATAGACACAGCTACATAAAAATATATACAAAGGTAGACTTGATACTATTTGGCTTATAATGTGTGTAGATGCTACATAAAAATGAGGATCTAATTTTCAGAAAAGTAAAACAACCAATATTATTTTTTTTGCCACCATGTTATTGCTGGGATTCAGTGCCTGCACCATGAATCCACTGTTCCTGCAGGCTATTATTTTTTCATTTATGTTGCCTTTATTGCTCTTGTTGTTGTTGTTGCTAGATAGGACAGAGAGAAATTGAGAAAGGAGGGGAAGACAGAGAGGGGAAGATAGACACCGGCAGATCCGCTTGTAAGGTGACCCCCCTGAAGGTGGGGAGCTGGGGGCTCGAACCAGGATCCTTGCCCTGGTCCTTGCTCTTCACACCATGTGCGCTTAACCCAATGTGCTACCGCCCAGCCCCCCTGATTTTACTTTTTTAAAAATTTATTTGTTTATTTAAGAAAGGAGACATTAACAAAATCATAGGATGGGGGGATACAATTCCCGCCACCCAATCTCCATATCCCATCCCCTCCCCAATAGCTTTCCCATTCTCTATCCCTCTGGGAGCATGGACCCAGGGTCGTTGTGGGTTGCAGAAGGTGGGAGGTCTGGCTTCTGATTTTACTTTTAAGATAGAGATGGAGGGAGGGGGGAGAGAGAAAGTGAAAGAGAGAGAGACCATAGCACCAAAGCTTCCTTTACTGCAGTGTGTGTGTGTGTGGGGGGGGGGCAGACTTGAAGCTGAGTTGCTCATATGGTAAAGGTAAGCTATTTCACCCTGCTCAATTTTCTTTAATTATTTTTATTTATTCGATGGAGACAGCTAGAAATTGAGGGAGTAGGGGGATAGATAGGGAGAGAGAGAGAGACCTGTAGAACTGCTTCACCACTTGCATGGCTTTCCCTCTGTAGGTGGGGACCGAGGGCTAGAACCCGGGTCCTTGTGCATTATAATATGTGCGCTCAACCAGGTATCCCACCACCTGAACCCCCATTCATCTTTTATTAAATCAGATTATAAGCTACAGTGACAGACTTGACCTATTAGATAGTAAGGCATTTTCTGTAAGTACAATAATAACAACAAAGAGATCAACAGAGCAGAGCAGATGATCCAGCACTACAAATTCTGGGACTTCAGTAGCTGATAAAGAAGGTCTCCCTCTTTTTTTTTTGCCTCCAGGGTTATTGTTGGGGCTCGGTGCCTGCACCATGAATCCACTGCTCCTGGAGGCTATTTTTTCCCTTTCTGTTGCCCTTGTTGTTTATCATTGTTATTATTGTTATTGTCATTGCTGTCATTGTTGTTGGATAGGACAGAGAGAAATAGAGAGAGGGCGGGAAGACAGAGAGGGGAAGAGAACATCACCTGCAGACCTGCTTCACCACCTGTGAAGTGATCCCCTGCAGGTGGGGAGCCTGGGGATTGGACCAGGATCTTTGAGCAGGTCCTTGCAATCTGTGCCATGTGTGTTTAACCTGCTGAGCTACCGCCCAGCCCTCTTTCTTTTCTTTCTTTCTTTTTCTTTTTCTTTTTTTTTTCCCTTTTTCCCTCCAGGGTTATTGGTGGGCTCGGTGCCTGCACCATGAATCCACCGCTCCTGGAGGCCATTTCTCCCCCCCCTTGTTGCACTAGTTGTCGCAGCCTCGTTGCGATTATCATTGCCATTGTTGACGTTGCTTTGCTGTTGGATAGGACAGAGAGAAATGGAGAGAGGCGGGGAAGACAGAGAGAGAGGGGGAGAGAAGGATAGACACCTGCAGACCCGCTTCACCGCCCGTGAAGCGACTCCCCTGCAGGTGGGGAGCCGGGGGCTCGAACCGGGATCCCTACGCCGGTCCCTGCGCTCTGCGCCACGTGCGCCCAACCCGCTGCGCCACCGCCCGACCCCCTTCTTTCTTTCTTTTTCTTTTTTAGCTTTATTTTATTAGTTAGGACAGAGAGAAATTGAGAGAGAAGGAGGAAATATATTCTTTTTTAGCTTTATTTTATTAGTTAGGACAGAGAGAAATTGAGAGAGAAGGAGGAAATATTGAGGGAGACAGAAAGAGAAATAACTGCAACTCTGCTCTACCACATGTGAAGCTTCCCCCTTGTAAATGGGGACCAGGGGCTTGAACTCAGGTCCTTATGCAAGGTACAATGTGTACTTAACCAGTAGGTATGCCACTACCCAGCCCCTCCCTTTAAGAAATATTCTTATTTATTTAAAGATAGAGAGCGTGCAAGAGCCCAGAACATTACTCAGCTCTGGCTTCTGCTGGGGCTTTGGATTGAACCTGGGACCTTAGAGCCTCAGGTGTGAAAGTCTATTTGCATTACCATTATGTTGTCTCCCCAGCCCCAGATGATGGCATATCAAATCTTTTCTTTTTTTTCCAGAGCACTGCTCAACTCTGGCTTATGGTGGTATGGGAGATTGAACCTGGGACTTTGGAGTTTCAGGCATGAGATTCTCTTTGCATAACCATTATGCTGTCTACCCCCATCCATCTTTTTTTTTTAATTAAATTTTTTTTTGTTTTCTTTTTAGCATTTTTTTTTTTAAGCATTTCAAGCCAATGGCAGAAAACAGAAACTTGTTTGACCAACAGTGTTGGGAAAAACTGATCATCCATCTGAAAAAAGAATACATTAGGTTGCATATGTCCCATTTTATTGTATTTGGAAATTAACATTTACCTGGGCCCCACTGCCGCCTGGCTGCTTCTCCTGCCAGCTCATGTAGGGTAGAAAATCTACATCTTCTTTGGCAATCAGTTCCAAAATATTTGGAGTATCAGGAAGAGGTGACTCATCACCATCCTATATTGAATCAAAATTGGGTGAAAAAGAAAAAAAGAGAAAGAGATATTATCACATCAAATGATGGCTGTCTTTGAAAGCCCTGTGCATGTGTGGTGGGCAGTGTGTTTGGATGTGTAAGACAGGTGTGTGTGTATGTGTGTGTGTGTGTGTGTGTGTACATGTGTGTGTGTGTGTGTGTGTGTGTGTGTGTGTTGGGCCACAAGACGGATGCAGTGAGAAGGAGGTTATGTCACATGGTTGGCTTCCTATGGGCAGTTTATCCCATAGGCCTCCCCCAGATTCTGCTCCTGAACTTGTGAAGGACAAAAGGTCTTGTCCAGGGTAAGCAGAGTCCTTTTCTAGTCTCTGAGGACGTTGGAGTAATGGAAGCTGAGAAATTGACAATGGTATTACCAAAGTACCTGTGCATATACTCAGTAGTCATGACATCAAAATTGGTGACAGGAGGGACCAATACAGAGCTCATGCAGAGGCTCTGAGCTGGCAGAGATTTGGCTCTGGCCTGGACATGGCAAGGGCAATGTCCTTAATGTGGATGTAAAACAAACAAACAGAAACAGCAATTGGCTAGTGCCGATACGCACCCTTTTCTCAACTGCCACAAAGCTTGTGAATTGGGTTATAAGAGAGTTTTCTTTACTGAGTTTTATAATCAGGGCTTTTAAGAGTTGCTTCTTCATCTAGAAAGAGAATAAAATAAAATTAGGTTGTGTTTTTATTTTCACTACTTAGCTATGTCCACTAAAGTGGGTATAAAGTTAACTCAGCCGTTACTAGGAAAAGCAAGTCATGGGGCTGGGTGGTGGTGTACTCTGTTGGAGGCACATGTTAACATTGCAAGGACCTGAGTTCAAGCCCCTGCTCTGTGGGGGTGAGAGGAAGAGGGAGCTTAATGAGCCATAGAGCAGTGTTGAGGTGTTTCTCTTTCTTTCTTCCTATCTCCTCCTTCTATCTCAGTTTTTTTTTTTCTCTCTCTCTCCCTCTCCCTCTCCTTCTCCCTCTTGCTTCCAGGGTTATCGCTGGGGCTCAATGCCTACACTACAAATACACTGCTTCTAGAGGCCATTTTTTTCATTGTTGTTGCTGTTGGACAGGACAGAGAGAAAGAGAGGATGGGAAGACAGAGAGGGGGAAAGAAAGACAGGCACCTGCAAATCTGCTTCACCACTTGTGAAACAACCCCCTTGTAGGTGGGAAGCTGGGGGCTCGAACCTGGATCCTTGAGCCAGTCCTTGTGCTTTGCACCATGTGCACTTAACCCAGTGTGCTCCTGCCCAGTCCCCTTAGTTTCTCTTTATCTCTATCCAATACATGAATAAAACAATTAATTAAATTAAAAAAAAGAAAAGAAAAAACAAATCATCATGGAATCCATAGCTCAGACAAATTATTACGAGAATGATCCTGCCTGAGAATCTTGAAGAGGTGAGTCAATGCTCCCTCCAAAATGGAGTCAGCTGACATACACTAAATTATAGAGAAAATAGTTTACACATCTATGTATCTATTTTCCACTAGAGTTATTGCTGGGGCTCTGTGTCTGCACAACTCTACCACTTCTGAAGGCCATGTTTTCAAAAGATTTTATTTATTTATTAATAAGAAAGATAGGAGGAGAAAGAACCAGACATCACTCTGATGGTACATGTGCTGCTGGGTATTGAACTCAGGACTTCATGCTTGAGAGTCCAATTTTTCATCCACTGAGCTACCTCCTGAACCTCAAGGCCATTTTTTTAAAATAGAAGGCAAGAGAAAGAGAGGGAAAGAGATAGACAGAGACACCTAGAGCACTGCTTTGACACTCATGAAGCTTTCCCCCTGCAGCTGGGGACTAGGAACTTGGACCTAGGTCCTCAAGCATGGTAACATTTGCGCTCTGGGTGAGCCACCACCTGCCTCTTGTATTTTAATAGCAGGTAAGGGGAACCAGTGGGGCTACAAAATCACTTGGTCTGGCCCCACCAAGACAACCGTAGGTGTTATAAGTAACATTAAGTGCTATTTTGTTGAAGATTAACATATGGAGGAGGAAAGAACCAGGGGATACTCCAGTATACTTGATGCAGGGGGATCAAAATCAGGACCTCACGCTTGAGCCTAACATCTTATCCACTGTGCCACCTCCCAGTCTACAAGTGCTGAGAATTTTGTGGCCCACAAATGGTGCCATAAATAACCAAATGACTTGGCAGAATAAAGGCTCCCCACTGCTATTTCGTAGTCTACACAGCACTCCCACACACGGACATTTTGGCGGCAGACTTTTACAGTCCATTCTCCCCATGTCACTGAATAAATAGGAATAGCAGGAGTGGAGGGGAATAACTTGTTCAGTGACTTGATAGATGGAAAATAAACAAAATTATAAATAAATAAAAAGTTTCTAGTTCTGAGGGATCTGCCAGGCCCTCAGGGTGGCCTATCTGTGTGGACCCTCTGTCAGGGCCAGATCTCCCCTGAGTAGGGAGGCACAGTGGTCTTGGTTCTGCTATGTCCCTAGACAGATCACCACCTGTCCTGCACCTGGGCTGCTTTCAGTACGAGGGAGACGCTATATATACTGTCTATAGTAAACAACATGTGAGGTTGTCTGTCACAGTGATGCTCTCTGAGCTCTTTAATCTCTCTCTGATGGGTAAAATCGTAATAGGATGTGGCCTGAGAGATGGCACAGTAGATAAAGTGTTAGATTCTGAAGCATGAAATCCTGAGCTTGGTCCCAAGCACTGCATGTGCCAGAGTGATACTCTGGTGTGTCCTCTCCCTCTCCCTCTCTCTCTCTCTCTCTTACTGGTAAGTAAATAAATCTTTTTTAAAAAGTTTGGAGCCAGGCAGTACTGGTAGAGCTCACATCTTACCATATATAAGGATCTGGGTTCAAGTCCTCAGTTCCCACCTGCAGGGGGAAGCTTCATGAACAGAGAAGCAGTTCTACGAGTCTTTCTATCTCTATTCCCCCCTTTCTCCCAATTTCACTTAATATAAAAAAGGAAGAGAGAGAGAAGAAGGAGGAGGAGGAGGAGGAAGAGGAGGAGGAGGAGGGGAAAATTGACTTCTGAAAATTTACTTCAGTAAATTAATTCTGCAAGGCACCCAGCCCCAGGGTACCCCTGGTGGAAATGAATGAAAGGAAGAAAGAAAGAAAGAAAGAAAGAAAGAAAGAAAGAAAGAAAGAAAGAAAGAAAGAAAGAGAGGGAGGGAGGAAGAGAAAGAAAGGAAATAAAGTCTTTAAAAATATGATCACAGTTATATATGTTTTGTTAACTCATTCCAGAAATATTCATGGAGTACCCAGGACCAGACAATGGGTGGCCCTACACCCCAACTTTCCCATCCAGGCTCCCTCACTGTCATTTCTATGTGCACAGCAGTTGAAGAAGAGTCAAAAGCAGTGGGAAGACAACCTGGTGGCTTGTTTCATTTTCATGGAGGACGCCATCTTCGTAGTCTCTGATGAGAGCCCGGGCTGTCAGCTTGTGCAGCATCTGTGTGCACACAGAGGAAGGAAGAAAGAATGAGATGGTCTCCCATCCAGGTCTAACAGAGTAAACCCTTCTCTAAGTGGAAGCACCAGATACAAGGAAACCCACCCTGTGAAGTATACGATGTGATGAGCTCTTAAAGGTTTCAGTTGTATAACCTCTACCAATCCCTTTACCTTAAGAAGTTCCCTTGTGGGGGTTGGGCGGTAGCACAGCGGGTTAAGCGCATGTGGTGCTAGCACAAGGACCACATAAGGATCCTGGTTCGAGCCCCCGGCTCCCCACCTTCAGGGGAGTTGCATCACAGGTGGTGAAGCAGGTCTGCAGGTGTCTGTTTTTCTCTCTCCATCTCTCTCCATTTCTCTCTGTCCTATCCAACAACGAACAACATCAACAACAACAATAATACTACAACAATAATACCACAACAAGGCTACAACAACAAGGGTAACAAAAAGGGGAAAATGGCCTCCAGGAGCAGTGGATTCATGGTGTAGGCACTGAGCCCCAGCAATAACCCTGGAGGCAAAAAAAAAAAAAGAAGTTCCCTCGTGCATCCTTTTATACTGCTGATGAGCATGCGCTAGTACAACTCCTGTGGAAAATAGTCTGGATATTCCTCAGAACACTAGAAATGGACCTACTTTATGACCCAGTACTTCCTCTCTGGGTGTCTATCCAAAAACACAAAAACACCTCCATTCAAAGAGACTTATGCACACCTAATGTTTGTAAAAGCATTGCTTGTAATAGCCCAAACTTGGAAGCAATCCAGGTGCCCAAAGACAGATGAGTGGCTTAGAAAATAGTGGTCTACATACACAATGGAATACTACTCAGCTGTTATAAATGAACTCTTCTCCTTTTCTATATCTTGGATGGAACTTGAAGAAGCCATGTTAAGTGAAGTAAGCCAGAAGAAGGATGAATACTTGATGATCTCACTCATAAGTAGGACTTTAAAGCAATGTAAGTGGTCTGGAAGGTAGCACAGTGGATAAAGCATTGAATTGTCAAGCATGAAGTCCAGAGTTCAATCCCCGGTAGCACATGTACCAGAGTGAAGTCTGGTTCTTTCTCTCTCTCTCCTTCTATCTTCATGAATAAATAAATAATTTTTTTTTTAAAAAAAGCAAGGTAAGAAAAGGGGAACACAGGGTGAAACTGGGACTGGGTGGGTGTATCTCAGCAAAGCAAAGGACCCTGGACTAGGGGGAGATGGGGAAGAGGGTGTCCGGTAGTGCAGGACAGGATAGTGAAGACAACTTGGGTTGGTGGTGGCAGTAGTCTGCAGACATCTATCACAGGGAAATGGGAAACTGCTCCTGTATCAACAACTGCTCTGTACCCATTACTTCCCCCAATAAAATGGTTTGAAAAACAAAACAGGGAGTCGGGAGGTAGCGCAGCAGGTTAAGCGCACGTGGCACAAAGTGCAAAGACCAGTGTAAGGATCCCAGTTCGAGCCCCCAGCTCCCCACCTGCAGGGGAATCGCTTCACAGGTGGTGAAGCAGGTCTGCAGGTGTCTGTCTTTCTCTCCCCCTCTCTGTCTTCCCCTCTTCTCTCCACTTCCCTCTGTCCTATCTAACAACAACAATATAAACAACAACAACAATAATAAAAAACAACAAGGGCAACAAAAGGGAAAATAAATTTAAAGAAAGAAAGAATGAAAAACAAAACAAAACATAAAGTACCCTTTCATCCCTCTGTTGTGGCTCCAGCCAGCCCCTCACAAACATTCTGACTGTACATTTATTGTGTTTTGTAGAAAAGATGGTCTTGCTAATTTAACTTATTTCAAACTAAACCAGCAGATGATTCACAAACAGAACAGAACTCAAAGAAAGTGTCCATTTTCAATAATACTAGCTCTTGTGATTTTGTTATTAATAAAACCATAGTTCCCAAATGAAAAACAACTTGCAGGGACAGAGATGTCATTGGAAAAAGGAAAAAGGCTTCTTCACAGGTAAGGTTTTTTTTTTTTTTTTTTTTCCCCAGAGCACTGATCTGCTCTGGTTTATGGTGGTAGTGGGGATTTAACCTGGGACCTCATAGATTCAGGCATGAAAATCTGTTTGTGTGACTAGTTAGTTATGCTTTAGGTTCCACTTAAAAAGCAATATGGACATTTCCTTAAATTTTATACAGTGTTGCATCTAGTAGGGAATACACATTACAGTGCACAAGGACCTAGGTTCAAGCAGGCGGAAACTTCATGATTGGTGGAGCAACGTTGCAGGTGTCTCTCCCCCCTCACTCTCTATTTCTCCCTTCTCTCTCAATTTCTAGCAACAAAAAAGAGACAAAAGTAAACATTATTGATTCAGTACCTGTTGGTCTGCTTCTAAGACCCCTTCTGTTGCGTTGCTTAACGCTGTGGTCTATTTACATAATCATTGTTTTGCCCGTACTGGTTTAATCCCCACTGGTTTGCACTCTTTTTCCACTCCGCCCCCTCTCCTAGTCACATCCTGTTTTCCACCATTTAATCTCCACTGGTTCAAGCGCTTTTTCCTTCTTCCCACCCCCCTATTCTACGTACGTCCTCTTCCGACCTGACACTTCCACCTCAGGAGATATATAGGACAGGATTGTGATTAGAGATAGCTAGCTTGCACTGCATTCCTCATCAATAAAGACTGAACTGCGTCCCACTAAACCATGAGTCCCTGGTCGTCTCTCTCCCGCCCGCGAAGCTAGACCGGCAAGTACCAAAAAATGAGTTATGTTTAATCTAATGCCAAATAAAAGCCAGTCATGCCTGGGAGGTGGTGTATCTGGTTATATGTCTTCTGCTATAAAAAGCCAGCTAGATAGAGAGCTCTGGTAGGCTAGGAATGTCTCAGGTCTACCCTATGGCAGGTCTGGTGCTAATGTAAATGAGATATGCTCTCTTGTGAGATCTACTTGCTTTTGCAGTATTGTAATTTATAATACATACCTCCTTGTTCAGAAAGCCCAAACATATTTCTCCTACATATCTGTCAGGATTGAGTTAATTAGGGTAGAATTTTTTACCTCTGTCAATTGCTTGTTGGTGTGGGGAGACCTACACTCACACGCTGGCTTGGAGTCCAGGAACTTACTCAGTTTTTAATCCGCAAGTACATAAAACAAAGCACATCCCTAAATATATGATATAATTGACACTTAGTCCAAGACTGTTATACTTAACATTCTTAAATGACGTAGGTGCACCAGTGTCATTGGACATTCATGGAAACCTTTGAAAATAACCCTCACATTTTTCTCATGCATAAGCTACAATATATAATTATAGTTTTTTGCACCTATTATGCCCACAGGGGTATCCACTGACTCAAGAATCCCAGATGAAGTAGAGTGACATGAGAAACTGAAGTAAGTGTCTTAATCAGTCAGAGAACAAGTTGCTACACCGTATGCCATGTACTGAAAGGTCATCACAGAAAAACTCTCCCAGCAAAGGAAGGACGCAAACTATTATATATGAAAATTCAAAAAAAATGCTTATAACTCTCCAGCAGTGACCCCAGTGGTCACGTTCTGCATCTTACAGTTCCAGTTGTCTTCTGAAGCTCGGTCGTTGACACCATTGTAGAAAATTCCTTCTCTTGGATCAGAGCGCACAGAGTTGCCTGAAATGGGGTGGTGGGGGAGGGAATTTTGTCAGGTTTTCTAGTCTATAAATTATGGGTGAGTCTAATAGTGAGGCTTCTTTCTTTCTTTCTCTCCCTCTTTCTTTCTTTCTTTCTTTCTTTCTTTCTTTCTTTCTTTCTTTCTTTCTTTCTTTCTTCTGCCACCAGGGTTATTGTGAGGCTTGGTGCCAGCACTACTAATTCACCCATTCTCTCTTTTATTATTTTTTGCCACCAGGATTATCACTGGGGCTTGGTGCAGGCACTATGAATCCACCACTCCCGATAGCCATTTTTTTCCTTCCTATTTTATTTGACAGGAAAGAGAGAAATTGAGAGGGGAGAGGAGATAGAGGGGGAGACAGAAACAGACACCTGCAGACCTGCTTCACTGCTCGTGAGGCATCCACCCTGCAGGGGGGAGTGGGGTTTGAACAAGGGTCCTTGCATGGTGTTAGATGCATTTAACCAGGTGTGCCACTGGCTGGACCCCTGAATCCACCATTCTCAGTGGCCATTTTTTCTTTTTTTAAATTTTATTTGTTAGAACAGAAAGAAATTGAGAGGGGAGGGAAAAGTAGAGGTGAGAAGAGAGAAGGAGAGACATCTGTAGACCTGCTTCACTGCCCTTAAAGCTTCCCCTCTATAGGGAAGGAGTGGAAACTCGAGCCCAGGTCCTTGTACATCATAATATGTGTGTTTAACTGGGTGTGCCATACCTGGTCCCTCTTTTTATTATTATTATTTTTTAAACATTTCATTTATGAATGAAAGAGAGAGAGAGAGATAACCACAGTAGAACACCACTCTGGTTACAACTTTCTTTTCAGTGAAAATTAAAATGATTTTCAATATCCCAGTTAACCACCTACTATGTTCCAGGGGAACATGTGTCCCTATATAATTAGGGGAAGAGGGAGGAGGAAAGAGAAGGAATAAATAAAGCAAGGACCCAGGTTTGAGTCCCCAACCCCCACTTGCAGGAGGGAAGCTTCACAAGTAGCAGAGCAGTACTGCAAATGTCTCTGTCCCTCTTTATCCTACTTTTCACCCTATTTCTTTCTTTCTCTATCATAATTTTAAAAAGGAGAGAAAGAGGGAGTTGGGTGGTAGTATAGCGGGTTAAGCATAGGTGGCACAAAGTGCAAGGGACAGCATAAGGATTCTGGTTCGACCCCCGGCTCCCTACCTGCAGGGGAGTCGCTTCACAGGCAGTGAAGCAGGTCTGCAGGTGTCTATCTTTTTCTCCCCCACTGCCTTTCCCTCCTCTCTCCATTTATCTCTGTCCTATCCAACAACAACGGCATCAATAATAACTACAACAATAAAACAACAAGGGCAACACAAGGGAATAAATAAATAGATATTTTTAAAAAAAGATAAGAGAGAAAAGGAAGAAAAACATAAGCAGATCCCACTGTTGTTGTCATAGCAACCCAGCTCTTACCTGTGTGCAGTGAGGAATGAAGCCATAGACAAGGAGCAGGTCATTGTGGAACAGAGACTGCACCTGGGCTGGTGCCTGCAGGGGCTCAGAGGCTTCTCTGCTGAGTTGCTGCCACTTGACAGAGATGGAGTGACAGCTCGGAGAACGTATCCGAGACATTTGGTCTTCTATCTGTTTATGGAAAAGGAGTGGTTTATCTTTCAATGTTACATCCAGAAATAAGTTATTTATGTATTTATTTTTTTAATATTTTACTTATTAATGAGAAAGGAAGAGAGAGAGAAAGAACCAGATATCACTCATGTGCTGCTGGGATTGAACTCAGGACCTCATGCTTGAGAGTCCAATGCTTTATCCACTGCACCACCTCCGAGACAACGAAATGTTATTTAAAACAATAATCCTTTGGGATTTGTAAACTCTTTAGTTTTTAAAAATATATATATTTGACAGAACAAAGAGAAATGGAGAGGGGAGATAGGGAGAAAGAGAGACACCTGTAGCACTGCTTCACCACACATGAAGCTTCTCCCCTGTAGGTGGGACCAGGGACTTGAAACTGGGTCCTTTTGCATGGTAATATGTGTGCTCAACCAGGTGTGACACTACCTGGCCCAGACTCTCTTTTACAGGACAACTGTTGACATATGAATACAATTTATTTTCTTTTTTTTGCCTCCAGGTTTATTGCTGTGGCTTGGTGCCTGTACTATGAATCCACTGCTTCTGGAGGAAATTTTTTTCCCCAAGTTGTTGACCTTGTTGTTCTTATTATTATCACTGTTGTTATTGCTGATGTTGTTGGATAGGACAGAGAGAAATATAGAGAGGCGGGGGGCGGGGAAGATAGACACCTGCAGACCTGCTTCACCGTTTGTGAAACGGTCCCCTTGCAGGTGGAGAGCTGGGGGCTCAAACCCAGTTCCTTGCACTTTGTGCCATGTGCTTAACTTGCTGCACCACCGCCTGGCTCCCAGATATAATTTCTTTTTATTTTATTTAATTAATTTTTTTTTTATTTTCCCCTTTGTTGCCCTAGTTGTTTAACACTGTTGTGGTTATTGATGTCATTGTTGTTGGATAGGACAGAGAGAAATGGAGAGACGAGGGGAAGATGGAGAGGGGGAGAGAAAGATATACACCTCAGACCTGCTTCACTGCTTGTGAAGCGACTCCCCTGAGGTGGGGAGCCAGGGGCCCGAACCTGGATATTATTTCTTATCTCCCTGTGATAGTTGTATGTACACTGCTCCCAGTGCCAACCCATGACATCATGTTCATCATGAGTACCCAGCACCTTCTCCCCTCACTTCCTAGCCTCCTAGTCCAAAGCGTTTCTTTTTCTTCCTCCTAGGATATGATACTTTCTTTTCCAAAAGGATTTTCTTATTATATTTAATTTACTTATTAGATGGAGATAGCCAGAAATTGAGAGGGAAGGGGTTGATAGAGGGGAGAAACACCTGTAGCACTGCTTCACTACCTGCAAAGCTTTCTCCCTGCAGGTGGGGACCAAGGGCTGGGACCCTGGTCCTTGTGCATTGTAACATGTTACACTAAACCAGGTGCACCACCACCGGCCCCCTCAAAGGATTTTCAATGGCAAATTTAATAGTAGTATGGACACATAATTTAAACTTACCAACAAAACAACAAAAACCAAATAAAACCAAACAAACAATATTCTAAAACTATTCCCTTAGTAAGTTGTTGTGACCCCAGCATGAATTTGGGACAACTAGCATACGAATGACATCAGTCTGACTACAGAGCAGACTCGCAAGGGACTGTGGGTGCAGTGCAGGGACTATAGAAAGCAAGGACCTGGAGCAGCTTGCTCTCTTGATTGGAAGACCTGCATCATAGCACTCTCTTGCTGGTGTAGCTCTAGACTGATCCTGACCTCTTCACATGGTCATCTTGGGTAGCTTAGTTGCAGATTTTGGACTTTTACCAATTCTCTTCGCTAGACTTTCCTCCCCTCACTTTCATCACGGTGATTTTATGAATAAACTTCTCACTTGTTTACCCCTAAACAGAGTCACATGTTGTTTTGCAATAGTGAGTTACAACTGTGACATGAAAATATCCATGTATGAAAATTACTCCTGCCCCAGATCAAACTGGTGGGGTTTACAGTTGACAATATTTATATACTTTCCCCATATTTGGGAGCTACTCTCTTCCCTGATCCAGATTTCTAGCCCTTTTATCAACTATGACACCATCTCCCCAGACAATAACCTGGGTCCACCTGCATATCAGATGTCAGGCAAAGGCAAAAAATAGTAAAGTCATGGGTCCTTTGGAATATACCTAAAACAGACCTACTAGCTTTTTCCAAAACAGAGACCCCAAACATCTGCAATATTCTTGTCTTTAGGTTCATGACTAGTCAACAGTTTGTTCTGCATTATATTTTAACTCTTTTTCAGTCACCAGGTTCCAGAAGATACCCTGATGCCAACCTGACTTCCTTAGGCAGAGGGACCCCACCATCTGTCTTGGAGCCCCACCTCCCCAGATCCCTGCCCCACTAGGCTGGGAGTATGGATCGACCTGTCAAAGCCCATGTTCAGTGGAGAACCAATTACAGCAGACAGACTTTTCACCTTCTGCACCCCACAATGACCCTGGGTCCATACTCCCAGAGGGATAAAGAATAGGGAAGCTATCTCCAGAGCCCCACCCTACTAGGGAAAGAGAGAAGCAGGCTGGGAATATGGATTGACCAGTCAATGCCCATGTTCAGCAGGGAAGCAATTACAGAAGCCAGACCTTCCACCTTCTGCATCCCACAATGACCTTGGATCCATACTCCCAGAGGGATAAAGAATAGGGAAGCTATCAGGGGAGGGGATGGGATATGGCATTCTGGTGGTGGGAATTGTGTGGAGTTGTACCCCTCTTATCCTATGGTTTTGTCAATGTTTCCTTTTTGTAAATTAAAAAAAAAGAAAAAAGAGTAACTAAAAAAAAATAGGGAAGCTAGTGGCACAGTGGATAAAGCAGTGGAGTCTCAACCATGAGGTCTTGAGTTCAATCTCTGGCAACACATGTACCAGAGTAATGTCTGGTTCTTTCTCTCATTCCTATCTTTCTCATGAATAAATAAATAAATTCTTAAAAAAAAAAAGAATAGGGAAGCTATCAAGGGAGTGGGTTGGATATGGATATGGAGCTCTGGGGGTGGGCATTGGGTAGAAATATCCCCCTCTTATCCTGTAGTCATGTCAATAGTTCCATTTCATAAATAATAAAAGAAAGAAAATTATTCCTACAGAGGACCTGAGCAGATATTTCTCCAGAGCAGATATACAAAGGGGGCAACAAGCACATGTAAATTCACTCAGCATCACCAGTCACTTGTGATGCTGGGATGTTTGGGAGACCCCAAAGAGATACAACTCCATACCCATCAGACCGGGAGATAATCTACATACAAAAGATGGAGACAATCCAAATGTCTATCAACAAGTAAAGGGGTAAAGAAATGTACTTTTCACAGACAGAATCTTACAAGCCTGAAAAAGGAGGCCAAAGCTGATAGGTACTTTAGCATGAGCAGAACTCTGAAAACATGTCAAATGAAATGAGGTAGATACAAAAGAACAGACACTGTATAATCTCTCTTATGTGAGAGACCTAGACTGGTCAGGATCATAGAGAGAGAAAGCAAACTGTGTGCAGCCTGAGAAGTGGTCCAGAGGCTACAGCATGAAGTCCCGATTTTGATCCCCAGTATTACATGTGCCAGAGTGATGCTATTTCTCTCTCTCTCTCTGTCTCTCTCTCTCCTCTCATAAATAAATCTTTAAAGAGAGAAAGAAGAAAGCAAACTGGTGATTACCAGGGCGGGGGTGTGGGTGTGGATGGGGAGTGGGGAATGGCGACTTGTGTGATGGGAACAGAATGAAACAGTTCTAGAGATGGATGGAGGTGACTGTTGTAGATCATTGTGACTGTATTTAAAATTGGCTAAAGTGGAGAGTTGTGTGGTAGTGCAGCGAGTTAAGCACAGGGACCGGCAGCTAAGTACAAGGACCGGCGTAAGGATCCCGGTTCAAGCCCCCAGCTCCCTACCTGCAGGGGGGTCGCTTCACAAGCAGTGAAGCAGGTCTGTAGGTGTCTTTCTTCCCCCCCCGTCTTCCCCTCTTCTCTTGATTTCTGTCTGTTCTATCCAACAACGACAGTAATAATAACAACAATGATAAACCACAAGGGCAACAAAAAGGAAAAAATAGCCTCCAGGAGCAGTGTATTCATAGTGTAGGCACCGAGCCCCAGCAATAACCCTGGAGGAAAAAATTAAATAAAATAAAACAAACAAAAAATTGGCTAAAGTGATAATAGTTGTGGATATTTTGCTACAATAAAAAATTAATCACAGCAAAACATGTATGATACTTGTTAAAAAATCCCAGGGATGGTCCGGGAGGTGGCACAGTGGCTAAGGAACTAGACTCTCAAGCATGAGGTCCTGAGTTCAATCCCCAGCAGCACATGTACCAGAGTGATGTCTGGCTCTTTCTCTCTCTCCTCCTATCTTTCTCATTAATAAAATAAAATCTTAAAAAAAAAAATCCCAGGGGCTGGGAGGTGGCTCATTTGGTAGAGGACATACTTTACCAAGTACTAGGACCTGAGTTCAAGTCCCCTGGCAACCAGATGAGAGCACCTGTACAGGGGAAGCTTCAGAAGTGGTAGAGTGATGCTCTGGTATCTCTCCTTCTTTCTCTGTCTCTCTCTCTTCTCCTTTCCCTCCCCCTCTTCTTCTGCCTCCAGAGTTATTGCTTGGGGCTTGATATCAGCACTATAAATACACTGCTCCTGGTGGCCATTTTTTCCATTAAACCCCCCCCCCCATTTTATTGGATAGGACAGAGAGAAATTGAGAAGGGAGAGGAAGGTACAGAGGAGTAGAGAAAGACACCTGCAGACCTGCTTCACTGCTTGTGAAGTGACCCCTCTGCAGGTGGGGAGCCAGGGGCTCCAACCAGGATCCTTGCTCAGGTCCTTGTACTTCATGCTATGTGCAATTAACCCGGTGCTCTGGCCACCTCCCTCTCTATCTCTTTCTCCTTTTTTTTTTATTTCTCCCCCTTTGGGTAAAACAAAATAAGGAAAAAAAGGGTCTGTAGGGAAAAAAGAAAACATGTAGGCACAGAGTACCAGCAATAACTCTACTGGACAGTAAAAATAAAAACAAACAAACAATATAATGAAATGGAAATCAGACTGTCAATATTAAATACCTTTAATTGTAAATCCACTGATTTGATCTGGGGCCCATATTCAGTGCAGGAGCCCATGTAACTTCTGTATCCCTATAGGTCTGAGGTCGAATTTTGTGCTCATAGCTAGGAATGTTCTAGGCTACCCCCATTGCCAGACCCATCTTCCTTGAGTGGTAGAGGATTTTGGTCCAACCTCCTTTCTGAGAATGGGCCAATCCCTACCACATTGAGGGCAAGGTCCTGTAGGGGTCCACAGAGGGGTTGTTATGTTGTTCCTGATGGAGATGACCAGTGATGGCGGAGAGAGGGACCTATTAGAGGTCTAGGCCCATCTTGTCCGTGTGGGAATCCAAGGATTCCCGGACTAGGGGTCCATACTCCCAGATAAATAAAGAATAGGAAAGCTTCTAGTGGAGGGGATGGGATATAGAACCCTGGTGGTGGGTAATGTGTGGAATTTTACCCCTCTCATCCTATAGTTTTGTTGATATTTTCTATTTTTTATTTTATAAATAAATTAAATAATAAAAAATAAAATAAAATAAAAAGTGTCAATATTAGCTAGAAGGAGGACCCAACTAAATAAGAACTGGGAGAATACTGAAAGGCATCTAACAGAGGAGATTTGTATTTTTGGTACCTTTATTTCTGTCTACTAATAAAAATCATAGAAGTCACTAGATTTATAAGAACATAATAAATAATGTAATAAACAGAATTCGAGAAACAAGATGCCTGGCCAACATACCTGCTTTTTCCAGCTGCGCTTGGATTTTGGGTTAAAATATTCAAATACTCCAGAACAAGACTGGGACAAAATCCTTAAGATATGACGATTTGCTGTGGGACTGATCACATGTCACAGATTTTAGTGTTCAAGAATATTCAGAGACATTTTCAAAGCCCACACAGTTAACAATGTCATGCAGTACAACACATCTGAACATCTAGATAACCGTTTCTCTCTTTCTTCCTTTCTTTCTTTCTTTCTTTCTTTCTTTCTTTCTTTCTTTCTTTCTTTCTTTCTTTCTTTCTACCAGAGCACTGTTCAGCTCTGGTTTATGGTGGTGTGGGGGATTGAAGCTGGGGCCTTTGGAGCCTCAGGCATGAGAGTCTCTTTGCATAACCATTATGCTATCTACCGTCTGCACTTGGATAACCTTTTCTTAATGACACCTGCAGCCCTGTTTCACCACTCATGAAGCTTTCCCCCTGCAGGTGGGGACCAAGGGTTTGAACCTGGGTCCTTGTGCACTGTAATGTGTGCTCTTAAACATCTGGGTAATTTAAGCCCTTGCATTTCAGAGGACTCATTTTTCTTTTGTAAGAGAGAGAAAAAAAAGCAAAAACTTATCATTTCAATTTATCAAAGGAGGGAGTAGATGACTCTGAGTTGATTACCCCTCCACCCCATACACACATGATATCAAAATGCTGGTAAAGAGATCCATCTACTTCCAGTGAATGTCAAGTTACCCAAATTGGATACCATGGCACAGAGCTGAATAATGAATCCACAAAAATTCATGTTTAGATTCAGATACACATCTAGATAGTATGTATGTAGATAGATCAATGGTATGGAGAACTAACTCATTCTAGCAAATATACTTTTGATATTTAAATAGCAGTACAGGGGCATTGGCAATGGCCACCTAGCTGAGTACACATTACTATGAGCAAGGGTCCTCATGAGGCTGTGGGGATTTTTCTGTGTTGCTGCTGTGTGGACCTTGGAGAAGGCAGCTACACCAGGCAGGATGGATAGGTGGTGTCAGAACTCATCAGTACAGCAGCTGGAGTCAGCCAGCACACAGTGAATGAGGAACTGATAGAAGATCAGTCACAGCCGACCGTGGCTAACCTTCAGGCTGACCCTCAGTTGACATTCAGACTGACCTTTGGCTGACCTTCAGATTGACCATTACATTGACACTTTACTGACCACTGGGCGGTCACTTAGACTGACCTTTAGGCTGACCCTCGACTGGCCCTCCAGCTGAATCAAGTCACCTCCTTCAGAATATGCAGCAGGCAGATTCTGTGCAAACTAGCCCAGCCCTGTCTGTTACTGGCTTTTCTTATATTTACACTGCCTGTGTCAATTCAATCCCTCAAAAAAAAAAAATCTACCGTGTGTGTGTGTGTGTGTGTGTGTGTGTGTGTGTGTGTGTGTGTGTGTCTAGTGAATTAGTTCTAACAAACATGGGGCCGTGGTCTCCCTAGGGAAGGGCTCTGTGCACATCACAGGGACTGGCAATGCCAATGCTCATAGCAGCTGGAGGTTGGGACAAGGCAGCTAGGTGGGACTCCCACAGCAGGAGCATCCCATGGCCCACTGCACGTAAAGCACAACCAGGAGGATGAGTGCAGGGCCACCAGATGTCCAGGTAACATGGAAGAGGCTGGCCATTTGCCTCTGGGACTGGTCATATGCCCTGTCTGTCAGCTCCTTTCTAGGTGACTTTTCTTTTTTCCCTCCCCTTCCCTCCCCTCCCCTCCCCTCTTTGCAGAACTATTATGCTACATCCCTCAAGCTAGGTGCTTTTTTTTTTTCTTTTTCCTCCAGAGTTATTGCCACCGCTTGGTGCCTGTACCACCCACGAATCCACTGCTCCTGAAGACCATTTTTCCCCTTTTGTTGCCCTTGTTGTTTTATCATTGTTGTGGTTATTATTATTGTTGCTGTTGTCATTGGATAGGACAGAGAGAAACTGAGAGAGGAGGGGAAGACAGAGAGGGGGAGAGAAAGATAGACACCTGCAGACCTGCTTCACCGCCTGTGAAGCGACTCCCCTGCAGGTGGGGAGCCGGGGACTCGAACTGGGATCCTTAAACCGGTCCTCATGCTTTGTGCCATGTGCACTTAACCTGCTGCACTACTGCCTGACTCCCTAGGTGCTTTCTTTAAAGATTTATTTATTTTGCCTCCAGGGTTATTGCTGGGGCTCAGTGGTAATACTACAAATCCAATGTTCCTGATGAACATTTTTTTTCCATTCCCCCCATTTTATTTAATAGGACAGAGAGAAATTGAGAAGGGAGGGGGAGATTGAGAGGGAAAATGATAAGACACTTGCAGACTTGCTTCACTGCTTGTGAAGCATCTCCACCCCCCCAGCAGGTGGGGAGTAGGGGCTCAAACTGGGATCCTTGTGTAGGTCCTTGCACTTCATATTATGTATACTTAATTGGGTGTGCCACTGCCTGGCCCCCAATTTATTTATTTATGAGAGAAAGAACCCAGTTATCACTGTCACATGTGATTCTAGGAATTGAAGTCAGGACCTCAGGCTCAAGAGTCCAACACTTCACTTTGTCCACTGGGTCACAGTAGGGAGTCATTTCCTTCATTCTTTATTATTTTTTTTAAGTATTTCATTTATTCATTTACTTATTTATTTATTTGGATAGAGACAGAGAGAAAATAGGAGGAGATAGGGAGAGTGAGAGACACCTACAGCACTGCTTCACCACTTATGAAACTTCTTCCCTACAGGTGGGGCAGAGGCTTGTACCCAGGTCCTTGTATATGCTAACATGTGTGCTCTACTAGGTGAGCCACTGCTCAGCTCCAGTGGTCATTTTTTCCTTATGGTCAGCCTGCAAGGTGGTCTTTCATTTTAGAAACCAGTGAAAGGCAGTCAGCTCTGGAGCCCCAAGTTGAGCAGCCCAGAGTCCAGGCCTCTGCAGTGTCTAAGCAGCGTCTCTTCCCTCCATCAGATCAGCTTCATGACCCACTCCCCACCCCCCACAAACCCAGGACACTCCCTGATAAGTGGCCTGTCCCAGAGTCTCCCTGGTAGCATCCCCCTACCCATGCCCTCGTACCCCACACCACAGGAGAACAGCCGGGTATGCCGCATGCCTCTCCGCACAAGCTCCAGCGTCAGGCCCTCATTCTGCAGCTGCCCGTCAGAGATGAGGAGAATGTTCCGGAAGCCCTCAGAAGGCTGCAGCAGATTGAGATACCGGAGTGCCTTCCAGAAGTCCGTGTTTCCCATGGTGGGTGTGGCAGACTGGAAGAAACGGACTTGATTATTGACTGTCCCATTTGGTGGGAACAGTTACCACTTACCATCACTGTTTCTTCACAGGCGTGGAGATCTCACTGCAGAGACATTTGTGGAGCCATAACAGCCTTTCAGTTTATTTCACATCCCAAAGTAACTATCACATTATCAAAGGAGACTTTTTTTTTTCCTCTTTGGCTTTTTAAAAAATTTCAAGAAACCATTACATTAAAATAACCCAGAGGATTGGGAAGACAGCATAATATGTATGCCTGAGGCTCCAAAGTCCCAGGTTCAATCCTTAGTATTATAATAAACCAGAGCTAAGCAGTGCTCTGGTAAAAAGTAAATAAATATTGCATTTTAACTAGACTGGGGAGACAGCATAGTGGTTATGCAGAAAGGCCCCTGTGCTCCAGGCACCAAAGGTTCCAGGTTTACACCCCTGCCCCAGCTCCACCAATAGGAAGAGTTTAGCTGTGCTCAGGTAACTCACCTGCACTGGGTTCTGAATGGTCACCTCAGCTAGCTCCTCTGAAGAAACAAGGTAGAAAAGAAACATTCCCAGTGGCTGGGTGATGGCATACCAGAGTGCACACATTACCATGCACCAGGACCCTGGTTTGAGTCCTGCTCCCTACTTACAGGGGGAAACTTCAGGAGAGGTGAAGCAGGTCTGTAGATGTTTCACTTTTTTTTCTTTCTATCTCCCCTGCCCTTTTAATTTCTCTATGTCCTATCAGATAAAAATAGAAATAACTTATAAAAGAGAGAGAAAATGGTTGACAGGAGCAGTGGATTCCAGTAGATTCATAGTACTGGCACTATGAATCAAGTCACAGTGATAATAACCCCGGTGGCAATAAAAAAAAAGAGAGGACCCCACCAATGTGTCCTAGAACTCTGCTTCCCCAGAGACCCACCCTACTAGGGAAAGACAGAGGCAGGCTGGGAGTATGGATTGACCAGTCAACACCCATGTTCAGCAGGGAAGCAATTACAGAAGCCAGACCTTCCACCTTCTGCAACCCACAATGACCCTGGGTCCATACTCCCAGAGGGATAGAGAATGGGAAAGCTATTGGGGAGGGGATGGGATATGGAGATTGGGTGGCGGGAATTGTGTGGAGTTATACCTCTCCTATCCTACAGTTTTGTTAATGTCTCCTTTCTTAAATTAAAAAAAAAAAAGGAGAGGGAGAGGCAGTGAGAGAGAAAGGAGAGAAAATATCCCCAAGGGTCAGTAAAATAGCTCACTTGGATAGTGTGTTGCTTTGCCATGTATCTGACCCAGGTTCAATCCTGGCCCCCATCACACTCTCTTTTTCTCTATCTGAAAAAGTCATTATAGGGGATGGGTGGTGGCACACCTGATTAAGCACATGTGTTACAATGTGTAAGGGGCTAGGTTTGAACTCCCGGTCCCCCACCTGCAGGGGGAAAGCTTCACAAGCAGTGAAGCAGGGCTGCAGGTGTCTCTCTGTCTCTCCCTCTCTATCTCCCCCACCCCTCTCAATTTCTGGCTGTCTCTATCCAATAATAAATAAAGATGATTTTTAAAAATTAATAAAAAAGTTGCGAAGCCCTGGTGATGACAAAAAAGGAGAAAGAAGGAAGGAAGGAAAGGAGAGTAAAGTAAAGAAAAGAATAGAAAAGGAAAGGAAAGGAAAGGAAAGGAAAGGAAAGGAAAGGAAAGGAAAAGGCGATAAAAGTCAGACCCTTGTAACTCACCTTAATGAACTCGGTTGGTGTTTCATAGTTTGTGATGCACGTAGGATAAGAATATAACTCCTGGTAACCTATGAGATAAGACTGGCATGAGTTGTTGCCATTAAATACTCCCTTTAGCAACCACTAGCAAAGTTTGGTCATTTTCACATATAAAATGTTCACTGCAGGGGGCCAGCAGGTAGCTTACCTGGTAGAGTGCACATGTTACCCTGCACAAGAATCTGGGTTCAAGCTCCCAGTCACCATATGAGAACATTTGCATAGGGAATGTCATAAGCAGTGGAGTGGTAGGATAGTGGTCTTATAGTGTCTATCTATCTATCTATCTATCTATCTATCTATCTATCTATCTATCTATCTATCGGAAAGAATAGAAATAGCTCTGGGAGTGGTGGAGTCATGCAGGCACCCAGCCTCAGAGACAGCCCTGGTGGCAAAGAAGAAGAAAAAAGCTGGGGTCAGGTGGTGGCACACTTGGTCGAGTGCACATGTTACAGTGTACAAGGACCTGGGTTCGAACCCCTGGTCCCCACCTGCAGTGGGAAAGCATTGCGAGTGGTGAAGCAGGTCTGCAGGTATCTCTCTCTCTCTCTCCCCCTTTATCTCCCCTCCTCCTCTTAATTTCTGGCTGTCTCTATCCAATAAATAAATGAATATAATAAAAAATTTTAAAAAAAGAAGAGGAAAAAAGTTCATGCCAGCATTCTTTTAAGCAGTTGAGCTCTGGTACATTCAAAGCCCATGCTTGCTGTGCCCAGTGTCCTAGTTGAAATGAGGGTGTACACCTCTGTCTCGTAGCAGAAGGCTTATGCAGAGGAAGGCTCTGGCCCTATGTCATGGCAGGGGTGTCTGTCCCCACCTGCCTGTGCCACTTCTCATGCTTACCTGACCTCTGCCCCCAGCAGTGGCAGCACCTAACTCTTTTGTAAAGAGGCCAGGTCTCCTGCTGAATGGTCCAGAAAGTAAGACTCAACTGGACATAATGGCCCCTTCACTCCATTCTCTGGTCCTTCTCTCCCCCCTTCTTCTGGTGGCTGAAATGTCCCAGGACCTCTGTCTGAGGGACGGTATTACCTCTCCTCTAATAGGGTTGGTTTGAGGCTTCCTAAGATAGTACCATATACATCTTTTATTTCCTTTTTTATTTTTATAGGACAAAGAGAAATTGAAAGGGGAGGAGAAGAGAAAAAGAGACACCAAGCTTCACTGATTGTGAATCAGAAGCACTGATTCACAATCAGTGAAGCTTCCCCCCTGCAGGTAAAGACCAGGGACTTGAACCTAAGTCCTTATGCACAGTGATGTGTTTGCTCAACCAGGTACATTACTGCCCAGCCCCATCATATAGTCTTTTTTTATACATTTTTTTTATTTTGCCTCGAAGGTTATTGCTGGGGCTTGGCGCCTGCACTATGAATCCACTGCTCCTGGAGGTCATTTATCCCTATTTTGTTGTCCTTGTTGCCATTATTATTATTGTTGTCATTGCTGTTGTTGTAGTTGGATATGGCAGAGAAAAGTCGACAGAGGAGGGGAGACAGAGGGAGAGAGATAGACACCTGCAGACCTACTTCACTGCTTGTGAAGTGACCCCCCCCCCCCCCGAAGAATGGAGAGCCAGGGGCTCAAACCAGGATCCTTACTCCAGTCTTTGCACTTGGTGCCATGTGTGCTTAACCCACTGAGCTACCATCTGACCCGCCCCCCATATAGTCTTTTCATTCTTTCTCTCCCTCTACCACCCTCTCTTTCTCTAACTCCTGCTACTGGATTATTTATTTTTTAGAGATCTATTTGTTTATTTATTTATTACAGAGACAGAAATTAAGATGAGAGGGGAGATAGACACATACACACACCTACAGCATTGCTTCACTCCTTATGAACTCCCCACTATAGGTGAGGACTGAGGGTTTGAAACCAGGTCCTTGCTCATGGTAATAATATGCGTGCTCTACAGGGCATGCAACAACCTGGCCCCAGGTTCTTTTTTTTTTTTTTTTAAGCATTTTATTAATTCACTAGAAAGAGAAAGAGATATAACTGGAGCATCACTCTGGTACATATGCTGCTGGGTACTGAACTCAAGACCTTCAAGCTTGAGAATCCAATGCTTTATCCCACTATTCCACCTCCTGGAGTGCCATATAGATTTTTCTATTACCATTTCAAATGTTCTGTCCTTAGCCCGAGGGCTCTCACACTTGAGGGTCTTGCATTTGATATCCACAGTCATATTTATACAGCACTCTCTACGTCACAGGCACTGTTTCAAACCCTTTACACACATTGGCTCAACCCTCACAAGACTCTGAGAGAGAGGAAAGCACCCTCACAGTACAGAAGAGGGAACTGAGGCAGGGAATATTCACGTAACTTGCCCAAGGTGACATTTAGAAGCAAAGCAGTAAGTGGCAGCATGAAGCCTGAGCTCAGGATTGGGCTCCAGCATCTTGGTACTTGAGTTGTAGTGCCGTTCCCTCCAGTGCATAGGCCATCAGCCCTTCACTTGGGGCAGCACAAGCAGAGGAACTCACCAGTGCCAAACCTGATGACGTTGACCTTCTGCTCTTTGCCCACCAGAGACAGGATGTGCAGGGCAAGCTGCTGGGCCTGCAGGAAGGTGACGCTATCCATAGAATTGGAGCAGTCCAGGCAAATAATCACTTCTGTCTGCCTGGCTAGATCCTCGGGTGGGATGTTGAGGTCTGGCTGGAAGACAAGCATGCAGGCCTGCAAGGAGAAAAGGGTGTTCATGGGCTCCAGCTTCAAGTGCCAAGAGATTACAACAGTTCTATGAATCTGGTACAGCTCATTTGGGCTTGGGCATCTGTTTTCAGTAGAGATCGGACTCCAACAAAGAAAGCTCCATTGCTAATGGGGACAGATGGCTGGCCCAACAAGGACTATAAGCTTCAACAAAGGGTGAAATGCAGACCTGGTGACATGGCCTCAAATCTGAGGCCTTACACATGTTAAGGCACACACACCCTACCTCGTGAGTCATCTCCTGACCTGTTTTTTTTTTTTTCCCAGTGCTGCCTTCCACTTTTAGGTAAGAAGCACTGTACCTCACTTTCTTTTTCTGGATGCTTTTCCACCCACATCCTTGGGAGATACGTATCCAACAAACCGATGCGAAGAGAAAATCCAGCGCTGTCTAGGGAGCTGCCCTCCATTGTGCAAATGACAGCTTTGCAATCTGTTCTCTACAAGACAAACATAAACATCCACCCATGGTCAGTGAAAGAGTTATGTCATGTTATGCACCTTACCTCACCTGCTAGGTGGCAAACCCTACACCATTTACACAATGAGTGTGAACAACAGTGTCAAATTCTAAAATAATAAACTGTAGATTTTTTGAAAGTGTGGTGCTGGATTCCCAAGGTCAACTTTTTTATTCTCTGTATTTCAGACAGATGTACAGAAAGAAGCAGACAGGTGGGGGGACCATCACATTGGTCTACCATCCATGAAGTTCCATTGGTGATGCCCATGGTGCTGAGTTAAGAGATGCTACCCATAAAGCTGCCTTGTTGTTGTACTGAGAGACAACCTAGCACTACTCCACCATCCATGGAACTTCCTTGGTGCTGTCCATGGTGCTAAGAAATGAAAAAGAAGAGACACTACAGCACCATTTCACCAGTCATGGAGTTCCCTTCGTGCTTTTCATGGTGCTGACAGAGGGTAAGGAAGACACACCACCATACTGCTTTACCATCAGTAAAGGTCCTTGATGCTGTTCATGGTGCTGAGCAAAGAGAGGTGTTGTTAAAATTTGTAGGCTCTTGCCAGCCGGGTTGGCTTCGCAGTGGTGAACAGAGATGCGGAGACAACAGCTGGGCAGGGAAGCTGTATTTCTTTATTCAGGAACAACGATTCACAAACTAAGACAAACTAATCACCAAACAGAACTCGGCTGTCTCTTTGCTGCGGTGCAAGCACTCTTTCTTTTTCTCTGGAACTCAGGAACCCTCTCCCTTACTCTCGAACTCAGAAACTCTCGCACTCTCGCACTCTCGAACTCAGGAACTCAGGAACTCTGTCACTCTCGAACTCAGGAACCCTCTCCCGGGGTTCCTTGGGGCGGGGCCAAGTAGGCCCGCGAAATTAATAGGACTGATCCAATTCTCTTGGCGGGGGAGGGCTAGAACAAACCAATGTAAAGCATACGACAGAGAGGGACCACAACCCTACTTCAGTCACCATCCAAACTGCTCCCTTGGTGTTGTCCATACTGCACCATACTGCTCCACCGTCTGTGAAGCTCCCCTGGTGCCATCCATGGAGCACCAAGGAGGTTCCTGGGCTTGAATGAAGGACCTTGAACAAAATCAGGTGCTTAACCTACTGAGTAATCTATCTCCCAGCCCCTGGACTATAATTTGACAAGAGCGACCATGACAGAATAATTTCACTCCTGAAATTCAAAGGCTTATGTTACACAATCAAATTTAGGTAGGTTTGAGATAGTCTTGAACCCTAGATCCAAAAATTACAGATGTATATGTCAAAAATTATTGATGTATAAGTCTAGTGAGGCTTATCTGGGCATATAGTAAATAGAGAAAACCAGAGTATCATAACTTAGAGTAGAAACTTCAGTGGAAATAGTCATACATTATTTTGAAATTACACTTTCATCAATACAAAGTAATAAGCTTTGAAAAATTCAGAGCAATGGGGCAGACTGTGGCATAACCAGAGTCTCTCAGTTCCTTTGTGCTGGCCACTTTGCAGTGTGACACTGAAACTTCTCTGCTAAGCCTGTGGCACCACCTTTTTTGCCCTGGGATTTTGAATGGGCTGTGTGACTTATGTGGGGAGCTGTGGTACAAGAAAGGCCTACAAAGCTTGTCATGGGAATTACCCTTGCTTCCTGAGTAATCTGATCCAGTCTGTGGATTGATTAGAGACACAATGCCTTCACTCCAGCTGACACCAGGCCAGTAGCCAAGAGGAAAGACCATTCTAGAACAGCTTGCCTCAGTTAGGCCAACCCTGCTCAGAATATCCTAGAAAATGGCTGTTCTGAATTACACAGTTTGGAGATTGCTTGCTAAACAGCAAAGCCGTCTGACACAGAGCCTCTTGTTTATAAAGGATCAAATACAAATGTTTATCTCTACTCCACAGAAAGACCCCAAATCTCCCTATAATAAGAGAGAAGTGGGAGTCAGGCGCTAGTGCAGCGGGTTAAGCGCAGGTGGCATAAAGTGAAAGGACCAGCATAAAGATCCTGGTTTGAGCCCCCAGCTCCCCACTTGCAGAGGAGTCACTTCACAGGCAGTGAAGCAGGTCTGCAGGTGTCTATCTTTCTCTCCCCCTCCTCTCTCTATTTCTCTCTGTCCTATCCAACAACGACAGCATCAATAACAACAACAATAATAACTACAACTATAAAACAACAAGGGCAACAAAAAGGAATAAATAAATATTAAAAAAATAAAAATAAGAGGGAAGCAAGAAAATAGGTATAAAGTCATAGATATATTGGGGACAAAGACAAGTACAACTGCTGATGAGAGATCGTAAAGTGGTGAGTCAAATCCCGGCCCCCAAACTATTCTTTAAGTTGATTTAAGATTGGCTTTCAGTCAGGAAGGTGCCACATAAAAAATGTTGGACTCTCAAGCATGAGGTCCAGAGTTAGATCCCCAGCAGCACATGTACCAGAGTGATGTCTGATTCTCTTCCTCTCCTCTTATCTCTCATTAATACACAAATAAAATCTTTAAAAAATATATTGACAAGGACAGGCAGTGGTGCACCTGGTTAAACACATACATTATAGTGCACAAGGACCCAGGCTCAAGCCCCTGGTCCCCACCTGCAGGGGGAAAGCATCATGAGTGGTGAAGCAGGGCTGCAGGTGTCTCTTTGCCTCTTTCCGTCATTATCTCTCCTTCCCTCTCAATTTCTCTCTGTCTCTATCCAGTTATAAGTAAAATAAATAAAAAGCATTAGAATATATTGGTTTATAATAGTACTTGATTTTTAAAAAAATTATATATTTTTTAAAATTAAAAAAATTATTTATTTTCCCTTTTGTTGCCCTTGTTTTTTATTGTTATTGTAGTTATTATTGTCATCATTGTTAGGACACAGAGAAATGGAGAGAGGAGGGGAAGACAGAGAGGGGGAGAAAAAGTTAGACAGACACCTGCAGACCTGCTTCACTGCCTGTGAAGCGACTCCCCTGCAGGTGGGGAGCCGGGAGCTTGAACCGGGATCCTTACTTCAGTCCTTGCACTTTGCGCCACGTGCACTTAACCCGCTGCGCTACTGCCCAACTCCCATAGTACTTGATTTTAAGAGTATACCACTCACACACAGTGGACCCACTACCAAAACTCCTGTGCTATCATACTACATGGACATCTTCCACTTAGATCCCCCCTCACCCTGTTCTCACTAATGATCACCATGTTTTCTACAGAGAAACACCCCTCCCCCACTGCTTTGTATGCTGGGGCCTTATACAAGTTTGATTCCACTGTTCCCAGTGAACTTTTTTTCCTCCAGTTAATTTCAGGTAGAGAAAGTGAAGGAAAAAGAGAAGCAGACAGAGATAGAGAGAAAAAGAAACACCATAGCAGTGCTGCTCCATTCATGAAGCTTCCCCTGAAGCCTGAGCGTGGTGTTTCCACAAGGTGCTGGGAACTGGAACCCAGGTCCTTGTATATGATAAGGTGTATGCCCTACTGGGTGAACTACCTCCACAGGAAAAAAAACTTCACAGGTTACATTTTTTCCCTTAAATATAACAAAAATTTCTAGAGCTAGAGGCTGTAAGACCCTGAATTGTATGCACTAATATCACATTATCACAAAAATTGCCAAATACCAGGTACAAAGAGAAATTCTATTTTAAAATTATCTTTATTTATTTACTAGATAGAAACTGCCAGAAGAGGCGGAGCTACGAGCAGCAGATCGCTTCCTCTCCTCTCCTCTCCTCTCCTCTCCTCTCCTCTCCTCTCCTCTCCTCTCCTCTCCTCTCCTCTCCTCTCCTCTCCTCTCCTCTCCCGGATCAACTAGGAATACCAAAGGAGACCACCCGGACCGAAACAGGACAGGACTAGAATGACCACAGGAACCCAGTAAATCACCCGTGAGTACAAACATGCATGGTTGGTGACAGAGAGGAGAGAGGGGCCTAAGGAGAGATTAAGTGACTGCTAACAGTTCAACAGTTTATCAGTGGAGACACCACCTCCAGTCTGCTCCACAACAAGGGGACAGCTGAAGGGAGGAAAGGACTCCCCAGAGACTCACCAAGTGCAACTCTGAGTCTCCATTGCTACTACCCTCAGAATCTGGAGCAGCAACAGGGAGGGACACCAGGGGACAGAGATCTAACCGGGAAACTCAGGAGAAGACCTATACCTCGGTGGCATAGCTGAGGGGCTGTGAAAGTCTCTTTGCATAACCACTGGATTATCTCTGCCACACCCTGCTTTATCTCTTGGTCAGGAGTCAGTGATTAAGCTAAGAAGCCTATTGATAGTTTAAAAGCCCTCAGGCTCCCATAGCCTACAGGGAAGAAAAAAAAAGAGGCTTTTACACCACTGAGCTCCAACTCAGGGATTGAAAAAACTGTTAACTTCCACCACGGTAAACCCTTTAATTAAATTAGACACAAGTCAATCCAGGCAATAGTGATCAATAATTTGAAAAGTACTGATAAAGGGAACTCATAACATAATATATAAAATGGTTAAAACAACAAAAAAAAATATTGGAGACTCAAACCAGGACAAGAGTCCAGCTAAAAGTCCTCCAGAGGGTGAAGCACAAAACAACGAGTTCAACATCCAAACATTAGCTAAGGAAATAATAACAGGAGTGAGTAAAGAATTTGAAAAAATTGTAATCAGAAATGCAGGAACAACAAATGAGAATATGGAAGAAAATTCTAATTATCTCATGGTTATTAGAGAGCTGAAAGCTGAAATCGCTGAGCTAAGAAGGCAACTAGCTGAACAAGCTAAAACAGTATCAGAGCAGGGCAACAAAATAGATGAACTCCAGAAAGCAGTAGAGGGCAGAGAGAATAGAATCTATGAGGCTGAAAACAGAATTAGCAAGATTGAGGATGAATTAGAGACAACTAAAAAAGAAGTAAGAGATCTCAAAAAGAGATTAAGAGATGTTGAAAACAACAACAGAGTCCTATGGGATGACTTCAAAAGAAACAATATACACATTATTGGCTTACCAGAGGAAGAAAGAGAAAGAGAGGAAGAAAGCGTTCTCCAGGCCATAATAGCTGAAAATTTCTCTAGTCTCGACAACACCAAAGACATAAAGATTCAAGAAGCCCAGAGGGTCCCAAACAGAATTAATCCAGACCTAAAGACACCAAGACATGTCATACTTAGAATGGAAAGGAATAAGGATAAAGAAAGGATCCTCAAGGCTGCAAGAGAAAAACAAAGAGTCACCTACAAAGGAAAACTCATAAGATTAGCAGCAGACTTCTCCATACAAACACTACAGGCCAGAAGAGAATGGCAAGATATCTATCGAGTGCTCAATGAGAAAGGCTTTCAGCCAAGAATACTATATCCTGCTAGACTGTCATTCAGACTAGAATGAAAGCATCAAAACCTTCTCAGACAAGCAACAGTTGAAGGAAGCAACCATCACCAAGCCTGCCCTGAAAGAAGTTCTGAAAGGTCTCCTATAAACAACCAGACCACCACAAATAGGACATATATCAAAACACTCTAAAACTCTACAAGAATGGCGTTAAAATATCTTCAATCTTTGATATCAATAAATGTCAATGGCCTGAATTCACCTATTAAAAGACACAGCGTAGGAAGATGGATCAGAAAACACAACCCAACAATATGTTGTCTACAGGAAACTCACCTAACGCAACAAGACAAACATAGACTTAAAGTGAAAGGATGGAAAACTATCATACAAGCCAATGGCCCACAAAAAAGGGCAGGAACAGCTATTCTCATATCTGACATGATAGACTTTAAAATAGATAAGATTAAAAAAGATAGGAATGGACACTACTTAATGCTCAGAGGATCAGTCAATCAAGAGGACTTAACAATTATTAATATCTATGCACCCAATGAGAAATAGATGTATTTAGATAATCTAAATACATCCAACTTCTACTGAAAGAGCTACAGCAATATATTAACAGTAACACAATCATAGTAGGGGACTTCAACACCCCACTATCTCAACTTGACAGATCATCCAGGAAGAAAATCAGTAAAGACATAAGGGAGCTAAATGAAGAGATAGATAAACTAGAACTACTGGACATTTTCAGAGTCATTCATCCCAAGAAACTGGAATACACATTTTACTCAAATCCACATGGATCATTCTCAAGGATAGACCACATGTTAGGCCACAAAGACAGCATCAGCCAATTCAAGAGCACTGAAATCATCCCAAGATTCTTCTCAGACCACAGTGGAATTAAACTAACACTTAACAATCAACAAAAGATTAGTAACAGTGCCAAAATGTGGAAGCTCAACAGTACACTTCTTAACAACTTCTGGGTCAAAGAGGAAATCAAGGAAGAAATCAAAATGTTTCGAGAGTTCAATGAAAATGAAGACACAAGCTATCAAAATATTTGGGACACAGCTAAAGCAGTCCTAAGAGGGAAGTTCATAGCTATACAAGCACACATTAGGAAACAAGAAAAGGCACAATTAAACAGCCTGATTGCACATCTCAAAGACCTAGAAGAAGAACAACAAAGGAATCCTAAAGCAACCAGAAGGACAGAAATCACTAAAGTTAGGGCAGAAATAAATAACATTGAGAATAGGAAAACCATACAAAAGATCAACGAAAGTAAATGTTGGTTCTTCGAAAGAGTAAACAAAATTGACAAACCTTTAGCCAGACTCACAAAACAAAAAAGGGAGAAGACCCAAATAAATCGGATAGTAAATGAAAGAGGAGATATCACAACAAACACTGCAGAAATTCAACATATCATGTGAGGCTTCTATGAACAACTATATGCCACCAAGCTAGAGAACCTGGAAGAAATGAATGATTTCCTAGATACCTACCAACTTCCAAAACTAAGTCAAGAGGAAGTGGATAACATGAACAGGCCCATCACAGCTAATGACATTGAAACAGTTATCAAAAATCTTCCCAAAAATAAAAGTCCTGGACCAGATGGTTTTACAAATGAATTCTACAAAACTTTCAAAGAAGAACTAATACCTCTACTTTTAAAAGTCTTCCAGAAGATTGAAGACACTGGAATACTCCCTGCCAGCTTCTATGAAGCCAACATCACCCTGATACCAAAAGCAGACAGGGACACAACCAAAAAAGAAAATTACAGACCAATATCTCTGATGAACATAGATGCGAAAATACTGAACAAAATTCTAGCCAACCGGATACAGCAGTATATCAAAAAGATTGTTCATCATGACCAAGTGGGGTTTATCCCAGGCATGCAAGGTTGGTTTAATATACGTAAATCAATCAATGTGATCCACCACATCAACAAAAGCAAGACCAAAAACCACATGGTCATATCAATAGATGCAGAGAAAGCCTTTGACAAAATACAACATCCCTTTATGATCAAAACACTACAAAAAATGGGAATAGATGAAAAATTCAAGATAGTGAGTCTATATATAGCAAACCTACAGCCAACATCATACTCCATGGTGAAAAACTGGAAGCATTTCCCTTCAGATCAGGTACTAGACAGGGCTGCCCACTATCACCATTACTATTCAACATAGTGTTGGAAGTTCTTGCCATAGCAATCAGGCAGGAGCAAGGAATTAAAGGCATACAGATTGGAAGAGAAGAAGTCAAACTCTCCTTATTTGCAGATGACATGATAGTATACATGGAAAAACCTAAGGAATCAGCAAGAAGCTTTTGGAAATCATCAGGCAATACAGTAAGATGTCAGGCTACAAAATTAACATTCAAAAGTCAGTGGCATTCCTCTATGCAAACACTAAGAAACTGAAGAAATTGAAAGAAATTAGAAGAAATTGAAATCCAGAAATCAGTTCCTTTTTCTATAGCAACAAAAACAATAAAATATCTAGGAGTAAACCTAACCAAAGAAGTGAAAAACTTGTATACTGAAAATTATGAGTCACTACTCAAAGAAATTGAAAAAGACACAAAGAAGTGGAAAGATATTCCATGTTCATGGGTTGGAAGAACTAACACCATCAAAATGAATATATTACCCAGAGCCATCTACAAATTTAATGCTATCCCCGTCAAGATCCCAAGCACATTTTTTAGGAGAATAGAAAAAATGCTACAAATGTTTATCTGGAACCAGAAAAGACCTAGAATTGCCAAAACAATCTTGAGAAAAAAGAACAGAACTGGAGGAATCACACTCCCAGATCTCAAACTGTATTATATGGCCATTGTCATCAAAACTGTTTGGTACTGGAACATGAACAGACACACTGACCAGTGGAATAGAATTGAGAGCCCAGAAATGAGGCCCCACACCTATGGACATCTAATCTTTGACAAAGGGGCCCAGACTATTACATGGGGAAAGCAGAGTCTCTTCAACAAATGGTGTTGGAAACAATGGGTTGAAACATGCAGAAGAATGAAACTGAATCACTGTATTTCACCAAATACAAAAGTAAATTCCAAGTGGATCAAGGACTTGCATGTTAGACCACAAACTATCAGATACTTAGAGGAAAATATTGGCAGAACTTTTTTCTGCATAAATTTTAAAGACATTTTCAATGAAACGAATCCAATTACCAGGAAGACTAAGGCAAGTATAAACCTATGGGACGACATCAAATTAAAAAGCTTCTTCACAGCAAAAGAAACCACTACCCAAACCAAGAGGCCCCTCACAGAATGGGAGAAGATCTTTACATGCCATACATCAGATAAGAGTTTAATAACCAATATATATAAAGAGCTTGCCAGACTCAACAACAAGACAACAAATAACCCCATCCCAAAATGGGGGGAGGACTTGGACAGAATATTCACCACAGAAGAGATCCAAAAGGCCGAGAAACACATGAAAAAATGCTCCAAGTCTCTGATTGTCAGAGAAATGCAAATCAAGATAACAATGAGATATCACTTCACTCCTGTGAGAATGTCATACATCAGAAAAGGTAACAGCAGCAAATGCTGGAGAGGGTGTGGGGTCAAAGGAACCCTCCTGCACTGCTGGTGGGAATGTCAATTGGTCTAACCTCTGTGGAGAACAGTCTGGAGAACTCTCAGAAATGGACCTACCCTATGACCCTGCAATTCCCCTCCTGGGGATATATCCTAAGGAACCCAACACATCCATCCAAAAAGATCTGTGTACACATATGTTCGTGGCAGCACAATTTGTAATAGCCAAAACCTGGAAGCAACCCAGGTGTCCAACAACAGATGAGTGGCTGAGCAAGTTGTGGTATATATACACAATGGAATACTACTCAGCTGTAAAAAATGGTGACTTCACCGTTTTCAGGCGATCTTGGATGGACCTTGAAAAAATCATGTTGAGTGAAATAAGTCAGAAACAGAAGGATGAATATGGGATGATCTCACTCTCAGGCCGAAGTTGAAAAACAAGATTAGAAAAGAAAACACAAGTCGAACCTGAAATGGAATTGGCATATTGCACCAAAGTAAAAGACTCTGGGGTGGGTGGGTGGGTGGGGAGAATACAGGTCCATGAAAGATGATGAATGACACAGTGGGAGTTGTATTGTTAAATGGGAATCTGGGGAATGTCATGCATGTACAAACTATTGTATTTACTGTTGAATGTAAAACATTAATTCCTCAATAAAGAAATAAATTATTAAAAAAAAAAGAAACTGCCAGAAATTAAGATGGAAGGAGTGATAGAGAAGGAAAGAGACAGAGAGATACCTGCAACACTGCTTCATCACTCACAAAACTTTTCCCTTGAGGGTGCTTGAATCTAGGTCCTCATGCGGTGATGTGTGTAGTCTTCTGGGTGAGTTATCATCTGGTCCCTCAAAAGGGGTTTTAATTGATGTGTATTTTAAAAGTCTTCCTATATAATGAATCAACTAAAAAGGGCCTTTAAAAAATAAAAGAAGGGAGTTGGGTGGTAGTGCAGCGGGTTAAGCACAGGTGGCACAAAGTGTAAGGATCCCAGTTTGAGCCCCCGGCTCCCCACCTTCAGGGGAGTCGCTTCACAGGTGGTGAAGCAGGTCTACAGGTGTCTATCTTTCTCTCCCCCTCTGTCTTTCCCTCCTCTCTCCATTTCTCTCTATCCTAGCCAACTACAACAATAATAACTACAACAATAAAATAACAAGGGCAACAAAAGGGAATATTTAAGAAAATTAAAAAATAAAAGAAATACTATATAAAATGTCAAAGTGAACCAAAAATAAAGGATATGTCTTCATATTGGTTATATAGTAAAAAAAACATCATTTATATACTCACAGTAATTTAACACTGACATTTAGAAAAGAAAATGTGATGTAAAATTTGGAATGAGGAGAGAAATTGGAGATGTCAGTGGAGTGAACACAGAGTCAAATTTTCATCTGACCTAACAGGAAGTGGAAAGATTATTTCTGAAATAAATCAATCAAGAGAAAGCAATAAAAATAGGATTTAAAACTTTGAGGAACAGCAGTATTTATTTTATTTTATTTTTATTGTCACCAGGATTATCACTGGAGCTCAGTGCCAGCACTATGAATCCACGACTCCCAATAGTCATTTAGCTCCCTTCCTTCCTTCCTTCCTTCCTTCCTTCCTTCCTTCCTTCCTTCCTTCCTTCCTTCCTTCTTTCCTTCCTTCCTTCCTTTCCTCCCTCCCTCCCTCCCCTCCTTCCTTCCTTCCTCCTTCCCTCCCCCTCTCCCTTCCTTCCTTTATATTATACTTGATAGGACAGAGAAAAATTGAGAGGGGAGGGTAGATAGAGAAAGACAGACACCTGCAGACCTGCTTTAAAACTCATGAAGTATGCCCCCTGCAGGTAGGGAGTGGGGGCTTGAATTTGGGTCTTTGTGCATGGTACTATGTGCGCTTAACTGGGTATGCCACTGCCTGGCTCCCTAGAATGGCTCATTCTCTCTGGATGCTGGTCTGGGAAGATGTAGGATGGAACCAAACAAGCTGCTGTTAGTATTATTTAATTATTTTTTTACTTTAAAAAAAGATTTATTTATTCATTAGTGAGAGAGAGAAAGGAGGAGGAAAGAAAGAAGCAGAGTGCCACTCTGGTATATGTGATGCCAGGGATCAAACTCAGCTCTTTCTCTGTCTATTGTACCACCTCTTGGGCTATGTATTATTTAACTTTTACCACCCTGTGCAGAAGGGGTCTGAGCAGTGATGCACCTGGTTGAGTGCACATATTGCCATGTGCAAAGACCTGGGTTTAAGCCCCTGGTGTGAAGGGGGAAAGTTTCATGAACTATGAAGCAGTGTTTCAGGTGTCTCATTTTCTACCTCTCTACCTTCCCTTCCCCCTTGTTTTTTTTTTGTTTTTTTTTTTTGCATCCAGGGTTATTTCTGGGGCTCAGTGCCTGCACTATGAATCCACTGCTCCTGGAGGCTAGTTTTTCCCCATTTTTTTGCCCTTGTTGTTGTTTTTGTGTTGTCATTATTGTTATTGTTGCCACTGATGTCATTGTTGTTGGATAGGATAGAGAGAAATCAAGAGAGGAGAGGAGACACGGGGAGGGGGGAGAAAGATAGACACCTGCAGACCTGCTTCACCACTTGTGAAGTGACCCCCCTGCAGGTGGGGAGCCGGGGGCTTGAACCAGGATCCTTACACGGGTCCTTGAATTTTGTGCTATGCATTTGCGCATTTTGTGCTACCCCCTGCCCTTCCTCAATTTCTGACTCTATCCAATAAAATAAAATAAATAAATAAATAAACCCCAAGTGGATCAAGGACTTGGATGTTAGACCACAAACTATCAAATACTTAGAGGAAAATATTGGCAGAACTCTTTTTCGCATAAATTTTAAAGACATTTTCAATGAAACGAATCCAATTACAAAGAAGACTAAGGCAAGTATAAACCTATGGGACTACATCAAATTAAAAAGCTTCTTCACAGCAAAAGAAACCACTACCAAAACCAAGAGGCCCCTCACAGAATGGGAGAAGATCTTTACATGCCATACATCAGATAAGAGTTTAATAACCAACATATATAAAGAGCTTGCCAGACTCAACAACAAGACAACAAATAACCCCATCCCAAAATGGGGGGAGGACTTGGACAGAATATTCACCACAGAAGAGATCCAAAAGGCCGAGAAACACATGAAAAAATGTTCCAAGTCTCTGATTGTCAGAGAAATGCAAATCAAGACAACAGTGAGATATCACTTCACTCCTGTGAGAATGTCATACATCAGAAAAGGTAACAGCAGCAAATGCTGGAGAGGGTGTGGGGTCAAAGGAACCCTCCTGCACTGCTGGTGGGAATGTCAATTGGTCCAGCCTCTGTGGAGAACAGTCTGGAGAACTCTCAGAAGGCTAGAAATGGACCTGCCCTATGACCCTGCAATTCCTCTCCTGGGGATATATCCTAAGGAACCCAACACATCCATCCAAAAAGATCTGTGTACACATATGTTCTTGGCAGCACAATTTGTAATAGCCAAAACCTGGAAGCAACCCAGGTGTCCAACAACAGATGAGTGGCTGAGCAAGTTGTGGTATATATACACAATGGAATACTACTCAGCTGTAAAAAATGGTGACTTCACCGTTTTCAGGCGATCTTGGATGGACCTTGAAAAAATCATGTTGAGTGAAATAAGTCAGAAACAGAAGGATGAATATGGGATGATCTCACTCTCAGGCCGAAGTTGAAAAACAAGATCAGAAAAGAAAACACAAGTAGAACCTGAAATGGAATTGGCATATTGCACCAAAGTAAAAAGCTCTGCGGTGGGTGGGTGGGGAGAATACAGGTCCATAAAGGATGATAAATGACCTAGTGGGGGTTGTATTGTTAAATGGGAAACTGGGAAATGTTATGCATGTACAAACTATTGTATTTACTGTTGAATGTCAAACATTAATTCCCCAATAAAGAAATAAATTATAAAAAAAAACACCAATAGCACAGAGGGTTAAACGCACACAGCTCGAAGAGCAAGGATCAGCTCAAGGATCCCAGTTCGAGCTCCCAGCTCCCCACCTGCAGTGGTGGTGGTGGGGGGGTCGCCTCACAAGCGGTGAAGCAGGTCTGCAGGTGTCCATCTTTCTCTCCCCCTCTCTGTCTTCCCCTCCTCTCTCGATTTCTCTCTGTCCTATACAACAACGATGACAACAATAATAACAACAACAGTGATAAACAAGGGCAAAAAAAGGGGAAAAATAGCCTCTAGGAGCAGTGGATTCATAGTGCAGGCACCAAGCCCCAATGATAACCTTGGAGGCAAAGAAAAAAAAAAACAAACCCTATGCATGTACTAATTTGATAAAATAAAACTAGTGCTGAAATAAGAACTCTTAAATAAAGTAAATCTCTACTAACCTTTTGTTTCAGCTGATGTGTCTCACTAGAAATGAAATTGATCACGGTGGGCATCTCAATGGACATCTCCAAAAAGAAGCTGTCAGAATGGAAGAGAAAATTGTCTTAGTCTAACACTGAAAATGTGAAAGAATTACTTTTGGTTGTTTCATATAATTTATTTATTTATTTGTTTGTTTTTGTTGGCACCACCAGGGCTTCACCACTCTAGGCTGACTTTTTTGGATAGAAAGAGACAGAGAAAGGGAAAGACATCATAGCTCTGATACATCCCACAGTGCAGTAGGGGGCAGACTTACAACTGGGTCACACTCATGGGAAAGCAGACACACTCCCAGGTGAGCTAGTTTTTTTTTTTTTTTTTTTTTTTTGCCTCTAGGTTATCACTGGGGTTCCATGCCTGCACTATGAATCCACTGCTCCTGGCAACCATCTTTTTTCCATTATTGTTATTATTGTTGTTGCTGCTATTGTTGTTGGATAGGACAGAGAGAAACTGAGAGAGGAGGGGAAGACAGAGGGGAAGAGAAAGACAGACACCTGCAGACCTGCTTCACCACTTGTGAAGCGACCACCCTGCAGGTGGGGAGCTGGGGGCTTAAATCAGAATCCTTGCATCCTTGCACTTCGCACTGTGTACAGTTAACCCAGTGTACTACTGACTGGCTCTCCTAGTTTTTTTGTTTTGTTTTGCTTTGTTATCACTGGGGCTTCACTGCTTCAGACTGACCTTTTGTACGGAAGAGAGAAAACAGATACAGAGAGACAGAGAGAGTGGAAGACACCATAGCACCAAAGCTCCCTCTAATTTAGGGGAGGCTGGGCTCAAACCTGTCATTCAAAGCCAACACACTATCATGATGAACTATTTTGCTGCCATGCCAGTGAGAAACTTTTATCTTTAAAATTACTTTTTTTAAAAAAAAAACTTGGGAGACTAACTGTGTTGTTGGTACAAGGGCACAATTTTACATCTTGCCATGAGCATTGCTCATCTCTGGCTGAGGGTAGTGCTGGGGATTGAACCTGTGACCTCATAGTTTCAAGTATGAAAGTCTATTTACATAACCATTATGCTATTGCACCACGAATCCACTGCTCCTGGAGGCCATTTTTTCCCATTTTGTTGCCCTTGTTGTCTGGCTTATTGTAGTTGTTATTGTTGCCATAGTTGTTGCTGTTGGAAAGGACAGAGAGAAATTGAGAGAGGAGGGGAAGACAGAGAGGAGGAGAGAAAGATAGACACCTGCAGACCAGCTTCACCGCCTGTGAAGCGACTCCCTACAGGTGGGGAGCTAGGGGCTCGAACTGAGATCTTTACTTGGCACTTGTGCTTTGCACCAGGTGTGCTTAACCCGCTGCACTACCGCTCAGCCCCCCAGTCATATGCTTTTAAATGATGATTTCAACACCATTACATTAAATGCCCATTGAGTGAGTACTTTTGCATTTTAGATACTAACCTTTGCTCTGTTCCTATTTCCTCTACACAAATCTTCTCTACTGTACTCTGTTAAAAGAAAACATATATCAACATATGTCTAACTTACTACTTGTTAGGCTTCACCAAGAGACTCTAGGTTGAACATAATGCTTCCAAGGTTACAATCTAAACTAGGAGTCAGATGGCTAGTTTCAGTGTGGATTAGTGAATCAAAAGGCATTAGTTCATGAAACAGCAGATTTCAGGATTTAGCAGTGGCTTTCAATTTTACGTTTGTTGGTATACATACACACTTTATTTATTTATTTTTGGAAACATGACTCTTTATTTACTTATTGGATAGAAACAGAAAAAAATAGAGAGGGGAGGGGGAAATAGACAAGGAGAGAGACAGAGAGACACCTGCAGCCCTGCTTCACCACTAATGAAGCTTCCTCCCTGCAGGTGGGACCTAGGGGACTGAACCTGCGTCCTTGTGCTCTGTAACATGTGCACTTAACCAGGTGCACCATCACCTGGCCTCGACACATACACACTTTATAGACCTTATGTATATATGAAGAGACACATATTCATGTGTGCACAAAACTTATATGACAATATTCAAAGGAGACAGTCTTCTATGATAGATACTGGAACACTAACCAGTAGTTTTGGACACACACACAAAAATCAAGAATGACTTAAAATTCCCTCTCTGACTTTCACCCTTATGCTTATATAAATTCTCACAGCGGGGGTCGGGTGGTGGTGCAATGGGTTAAGTGCATGTGGCACAAAGCGCAAGGACTGGTGTAAGGATCCCAGTTCGAGCCCCTGGCTCCCCACCTGCAGGGGAGTCGCTTCACAGGCGGTGAAGCAGGTCTGCAGGTGTCTATTTTTCTCTCCCCCTCTCTGTCTTCCCCTCCTCTCTCCATTTCTCTCTCTCCTATCCAACAACGAACAACATCAACAATGGCAGTAATAATAACCACAACGAGGCTACAACAACAAGGGCAACAAAAAGGGGGAAAAAATGGCCTCCAGGAGCAGTGGATTCATGGTGCAGGCACCAAGCCCAGCAATAACCCTGGAGGGAAAAAAAAATTCTCATGGCATCCATGCAGACTATATACATAAGTGTTTAAATGATTAAAAAGTGACAATATGACTGCTGAGCTTCTCTTACTACTTTCAATTTTACTAATGTTACATGTGTTGAAATATATAAATGTCAAATTGTGGGAACTGGGGGCTTGAACTCAGGTCCTCACAATGGTAATGTGTGCGAGTTACTAGGTGTACCATTGCCCAGCCCCACAAGGATCATTCTTTTGACCTTATTCTTGGCATACACACCTGCAGGTTCTCATGCAGAGCCTTGTCCCGCTGCCAGGGGGCGACACTGGCTGGCAAGAAAAAGATGGCGGCAGAGCCTTGGATGCTGAGCTCCATGATGCAGGTGATTTTGATCAGAACCTTGGCCTTGGGTGGCAAGTTCCCAACACTCACAGTGAAAAGGTCCTGCAGTAGAAACAGTTTCTCAGCTTGCAACTCAAAAGATAGTACATTGATATACAAGGTGACACCATTGGTGACATATAGAGAAGTCTGGTGATTGTTGTTCAATGATGTCTACCTCGGGGCTGGCAGAGTACCAGCTGCCCAAGGAGCATCTGTCCTCATAGCCCTACAAAAGCCTCTCAACTAGCACACCACTTGGTCCCTATTCCACCAGTGCCCACATGGTTCTGCTCCCACTTGATTTTTTTTCTTCCACAGCAAATGCAGCATTGTATTTATTTTTTAATAGAGATAGAGAGGCAAAAAGAGAGAGAAACAGAGATAGTGAAGGAGGTCACAATACTAAAGCTTCCTTTAATGCAATAGGGCTGGGCTCAAACCTGGGTCAGCTTCTCCCCCCTCCCCTTTTATTTTATTTTATTTTGTTTTGTTTTGTTTTGTTTTTTGCCTCCAGGATTATCACTGGGGCTTGGTGCCTGCACTACAAATCCACTGCTCCTGAAGGCCATTTTTTTCTTTTTGTTGTTCTTGTTATTGCTATTATTGTTGGATAGGAGAGAGAGAAATCAAGAAAGGAAAGGAAGACAGAGAGGGGGTGAGAAAGATAGACACCTGCAGACCTGCTTCACCGCTTATGAAGCGACGCCCCCCCCCCAGGTGGGGAACCAGGGGCTCAAACCGGGATACTTACTCTGGTCCCTATGCTTTGTGCCTTGTATGCTTAACCCACTGCACTACTGCCCGGCCCCCCTCCCCTTTTATTTTTAAGACTAAGAGAGGGAGTGGAGATAGCATAGTGGTTATGCAAACAGATTCTCATCCCTGAGATTCCCGGGTCCCAGGTTCAATCCCCTACACCACTATAAGCCAGAGCTATAATTAACAAGGAGGGGGGAAAGAGGAGGAGGAGGAGAGACAGAGTACAGAGAGACAAAGAAGGAGAAAGAGAGCAAAGCACTGCTCTATCACCCAAGGACTACTTTTTTATTTTAAAATTTATTTATTTATTTATATTTATTTATTCCCTTTTGTTGTCCTTGCTTTTTTATTGTCATAGTTATTACTGTTGTTATTGATGTCATTTGTTATTGGATAGGACAGAGAGAAATGGAGAGAGGAGGGGAAGACAGGGAGAGAAAGATAGACACCTACAGACTTGCTTCACCACTTGTGAAGCGACTCCCCTTCAGGTGGAGAGCCGGGGGCTCAAACTGGGATCCTTAATGACAGTCACTGTGCTTTGCGCCACCAGCGCTTAACCCACTGTGCTATCGCCCAACTCTCCATTTGTTTTATTTTATTGAGAGACCAGAGCACTGCTTAGTTCTGGCTTATGGTGGTGTGGGGAGCTGAATCTGGGATTTTGGAGCCTCAGGCATGAAAGTCTTTTTGTAGAACCATGCTATCTTCCTGCCCCACCCACAGACTTCTCCTTGTTGCTGTCATATGGTGCTGAGGAGCACCACAACTCAGGACCTCACATATGCAAGGCAGGCACTCAGCCCCTGAACCACCTTCCTGGTCAGATTCTAGTTTTATTTAACTTTGTTTTAATTCATTTTTGTTGCCAGGGCTTTTTGCACCTGCATGATTCCACCACTCCCAAAGGTCAGTTTCTCTCTCTCTGTCTCTCTCTCATACCAAAGAGCAAGAGGGAGATAGGCAGATAATGAAGGAAAAAGGTAGAGGAGAGACACTAACCATGGCACTCTTCTACTGCTTATGAAACTTACCCTGTATGTGGTGCTCCCATGTGGTGTCCCCAGTATAAAACTTCTCACCAATGGTGAATTATGCACTCTACTTCATGAACTGACTGCAGACTCCTAAATATTAATTACTCTTCATGGACATTTCACCTTGTTCCATGTGACCTGATTTCAGAATGTAGTAAATGGGGCCAGGGGGTGGTGCACCTGGTTGAGTGTATGTGTTATAGTGTGCAAGTACCCAGGTTCGAGCCCCCAGTCCCCACCTACAGGGGAAAAGCTTCACAATAGGTGAAGCAGGCCTGTAAGTGTTGCTCTGTCTCTCTCCCTCTCTATCTCCCACTTCAATTTCTGGCTGTCTCTATCTAATAAAAAAATAATTTTTTTTAAAAAAATGTAGTAAAATTTAGTTTATGGATTTGTCTAAGGTAGACCAATATAAATTTGCCTACAGTACATTAGACAGTTTCTTTTTCTTCCTTTTTTTTTTTTGCCTCCATGGTTACTGCTGAGGCTCAGTGCCAGCACTATAAATCCACTGCTCCTCGAGGCCTTTTTTTTTTTTTTCATTTTATTTGGTAGGACAGAGAGAAATTGAGAGAGGAGGGGAAGACAGAGAGAGGGAGAGAAAGGCAGACACCTGCAGACCTGCCTTACTACTTGTAAAGTGACCTCCCTGCAGGTGGGGATTCAGGGGCTGAAACAGGGATCCTTGCACTGGTCATTGCACTTTGTACTATGGGTGCTTAACTAGGTGTGCTACTGCCTGGTCCCCTGGCAAAGATTCTTTATTGGACTTTATCCTAATGACTCTTATTTTGGTTTTTTTTTTTTTTTTTTAGACAGAAATAGAGAAGCAGAAAAAGTGAAAAGACCATAGCACCAAAACTTCCTTCAGTGTGGTGGGGGCCAGGCTTGATTCTGGTTTGCATATATGGTAAGGAAAACACATCATTTTAGATGGGACTGGGTTTGTGCTGGTGAAATAGCACATCTGGCTGGTGTGCTGCTTTGCTTCCCTGGTTTGAGCCCACCCCCATCCCACTGCATTAAAGGAATCTTCTCTTTCTCTCTCCCATCTCTCTCTTCCTCTCCCTCTCCCTCTCTTGCCTCTGTGTCTCATTTTTTTAAAAAAAAAACACACTTTTTTTTTAACCAGGTGATGATATATAACTGGTTGAGTGCACAATGTTGCAATATTCAAGGATTCAGGTTCAAGCCCCGGGTCCCTACCTGCAGGGAGGAAGCTTCACAAGTGGTAAAACAGTATTGCAGATGTCTTTCTCTTTCTCTCCCTCCCCGCTTCCTCTCAATTTCTCTGTCTCTCTTTTACATTTTTTAAATTATCTTTATTTATTTACTGGAGAGAGACAGCCAGAAATTGAGAGGGAAGGGGGTGATAGAGAGGGACAAAGAGATAAAGAGATACATGCAACACTGCTTCACCACTTGCAAAGCTTTCCCCCTGCAGGTGGGGGCTGGGGGCTTGAACCTGGGTCCTTGAGAATTGTAACATGTGTGTTTATCCAGATGTGCCATCACCCAGTCCTATTTTCTCTGTCTCTATCCAATAAATAAATAAATATTAAAAACATTTTATCCCACTAAACTTAAGCTTCCTCAGGACAGTGTGCCCAGGCATTTTCCATCACCCCCTTCGGTTGCCCCTAGACAGCTCCTCCAGGTTGGTGCTCCCAGGCTGCATCCAGGAGCTGCTGCCTTCAAGGATGTCCAGATCCCATGCCCACCACATTCCTGGCTCCTGGGCACCTGAACTGGACACCCCCATACTGCATTTCACACAGCCTAAGCCACACCCCCACAGCCTCCAGCCTGTTAGCAGAGCCCCACCCAATCTTCCCACTCCACAGCCCCACTCCTCTCATCACTGACTCCATCCCCACCCTCCTCTGAGCTCTTTCCTGTATACCCACTATGGTCACCAAACTAGTTTCTGTCACCAACTACAGACTTGTATCCTCTGCTCCTGCCTCCCAAACTCTAAAACCCATGGGGGGTAGAAATAGAAGTAGGGAGACCTTGGGGGAAAGAATTAGGTTTAGCACCAGTGGATAGTGTGCTACTTTGCCATGTATGCAACCCAGGTTCAATCCCAGGTCCTGCCACACTGAGGGAAGCTTTGGTGCTGTGGTCTCTTTTATTTAAATTATTATTTTTTTTTACCAGAGTACTGCTCAGCTTTGGCTTGTGGTGTGTGTGGTGTGTGTGTGTGTGTGTGTGTGTGTGTTTATGTGTGGTAGGGGGCAGCACTTTGGAGCCTCAGGCATGAGTCTCTTTGCATAACCATTATGCTATCTACTCCTGCCCTCTCTTTTATTCTCTCTCTCTCTCTCTCTCTCTCTCTACCTCCAGGGTTATTGCTGGGTCTTGGTGTCAACACTGGAAATCCACTGCTCCTGGCAGCCAAATTTTTCCATTTTATTTGCTAGGACAGAGAAAAATTGAGAGAGGATGGGGAGAAAGAGAGGGTGAGTGGAAGATAGACACCTGCAGATCTGCTTCACCGACTTAGTGAAGCGACTCCCTGCTGCAGGTGGGGAGCTGGGGGATTGAACCTCATCCTTGTGCAGGTCCATGCAGATAGTACTTTGCGTGCTTAATCAGGTGTGCCACTGCCCACCCTTTTCTGCTTCCACTACAAATCAAAATGACTCCAGGGCCTGAAACAACACACACGAGGCCACTCCTAGCATGACTTTCAAGTTTGAGATCAATTGCTAGCTGGTACGTGGACAGTGTGAGAGCGTACCGGAGCATCCTGGTCCATCAGGTAGGCACCGTGGCCATGGCTGACGGCCTCTCGGTACTCCCGGTGGGCTTCCTCCTTCTCCTTGACCTGGAAAGATATATTCACACCAGTCAGAACATCAGAAGTGACTGCAGCTTTCACAGGTGAAATGTCAATAGCAATAGTCATTGTTGCTGGGGCTTCATTGCTCCAGACCAACTTTTTTCAGACGGCAAAAGAGAGATAGACAGTGGGAGAAAGAGAAAGAGAACACAGCACCAAGCTTCCCCCAAATGTAATGGGGGACTGGGCTCAAACCTGCATCACATGCACACTTATCTTGTTGATTCATAAATTGTACCAAAGCAAAGGACTCTGGGCAAGGGGGACAGGAATGGGGCTGGGGAGAGATGGCTTTGGGGTCCTGGTACATGATGATGAAAAAAGACCTAAATTGGGGGTGAGAGTGTTCTGCAAATATTTATTATGAGGAAATGAGAAATTGTCCCTATGTGTCAACAACTATATTATAAACTACCAGCCCCCTATAAAATCATAAAAAGAAAAAAATAATAATTTATTTTCTTAGAAAAAAAAAGAGCCCAGAACATAACTCTGGCATGTAGGTACCATGGATCAAACTCAGGAGCTTATGCTTGCTGGTCCTGCCCTTCACCACTGAGCCACCACTCCCTTTCGGAGCAAGGACAGGATAGGCTGGGACAGAAACTAGCCTCTCAGGTGGGAACGGCTGAGTGGAGGATGACTGTGTAAGCGCTTGGTTCTTCCAACAACACAACTGTTTTATAAGGTTGCTACTGAGCTATGGAGGCCCAGATCACAAGGATTTGGACAAATTATTATTTTTTTATTTTATATTTGATAGGACTGAGAGAAATTGAGAGGGGAGGTGGAGATAGATAGATAGATAGATAGATAAACAGACATAGAGAGAGACAGAAAGGGGCTGTATGTTGGCCTACCTGGCTGAGCGCACATATTACAATGTGCAAGGACCAGGGTTCAAGGCATCAGTGCGGGGAAAAGCTTTGCAAGTGGTGAAGCAGGGCTGCAGGTGTCTGTCTCTCTCCTCTCTATTTCCCCCTTCCCTCTAGATTTCTGACTATCTCTATCCAATATATAAAGATAATAAAAAATGTAAAAAGAGACAGAGAGACACCTACAGACCTGCATCACTACTTATGAAACTTCCCCCTTGCAGGTGGGGATCAGGGGCTCGAACCTGGCTCCTTATGGCCTGTAATGTGTGCGATCAACTGGGTGCACCACCACCTGGCCCTTGGGACATGAATTCTAAAACCAAAGTAGAGTCACCAGGAGACATTCCCTGCCTCCCTTACCTCTCCCACTATGTGTTTCCCATTGATGAATGCTTCGAAGCCACACACTGCTACCTTCTCGTCCAGAGGAAAAGCATACTTGGCTTCAATAGGCACAGAACTTTGATTTGTGTATGTCTGAAAAACAATGACCTGCAGGGGAAAAAAACAAAACAAAACATATCGTGTGCTTGATGAAACCATATGGAGCAACACTTGCACTCGGCATACACACACACACACAGACACACACACACACAGACACACACACACACACACACACACACTTAAGCTTCTTTCAATTCTCTCCCTCTCTACCACTACTCAGCTCTGGCTTATGGTGGTGCTGAAGATTGAACCTGGTACCTCAGAGCCTCAGGCATGAGAGTCTCTGCATAACTACTATGCTATCTCCCCAGCTCTCTCTCTTTATTAACCAGAGTACTGTGCAGCTCTGGCTTACAGTGGTGCTGGGGATTGAACCTGAGACCTGGGGGTATCAGGCTTCAGGTGTGAAAGGCTTTTCCATAACCATTTTGCTATCTCCTCAGCCCTCTGTAAGTTCTCTGAAAAGTTCATGTCTCTCATATTCCCATCCTTGGCTGGGGTAAGGGTGAAGGGGTGGAGGAGTGGAGGGGTGGACGGGAGGGGAAGGGGTGAGCAGAACATTCTACATAGTAGTGATCCCTGAGTCCACATTATGTGATGAGAAGCAGTGCAGGGCAGGTTCAAGTGGTCCACACATATCTCTCCAGAAGTGTTACACACACTGACTGAAGAAGCAACACAGCTTTGTTAAGATAGTGGTAAAAGGCATGATGCCTTCTTTAATGCCATGGCCAGCAACTTCTCACTGGTGGTTTCCCTTCATTAACTTCAGTGTCCTAAAGTCACCAAAAGCATACCTGGGCTACAAAGTCAATGATCTTCCCCTTGATGGAGACGCCCTCAAGAGGCACTGAGTTCCCAGAGGTGTCCTGAAGGCCAGCCTTGATGCTGCTCTCAGGTTTGGCATCTGGCAGCTGATAATCAACTACATTTAAAAAATATTAATGTCACAACACCTTTTAAAACCATTTCTGGAGTGACTCATTTTGAATCTGTAGTATTAGCAAGGTAGGGAGAGAGAGAAAGGTAAAGAGAGGAGGAGGAGAGATATGACTGCTCAGTTTCATCACCCACAAAGCATCCTTGGTGCTGTCCATGGTGCTCCCATGTGGTGCCAGAGACTGAACCCAGGGCCACATGCACATAAACAAACATGTTTTTTTTTTTTTAAATGTCAATGTGATTTTAGGATGCCTTAGTCAATGTTATCATGGATTATGATCAATTTTCCTTTTCTCATATGTTCGTACTACCTGTACGTGAGCTAAACATTACAATGGAGCACTTTAAAACATACATTTATTTATTTATTTATCCATGTATTTATTTTTACCAGAGCACTGCTCAGCTCTGGCTTTAGTGGTACTGGGGATTCAACTGGGGACCTTTGTTCCCTCAGCTACAAAAGCATAACCATTATATACTACCAACCCTTAATGGAGCACTTTCCTTTAATGCATCTGAGAAAAGGTGAAGTCCAGTAAAGTTAAGCTTGCAATTGCTCAGTGGTTTTTGTAATGGCTCTCCGGGCATAAATGAATTTAACTTAGATATGTCAGTGGTTTTGTCTTTTCTTTTCTTTCCTTTCCTCTTCTTTTTTTTTTTTTTTTAATTAAACATAATTTTGAGCTTCTTTATCCTCGCTGAGGCATCCTGGCTCCTGGACAGACAGACAACAGTATTACCCCACCACTTGTGAACCTTACCCTGCTATATATGTTCACCTGTGGTAGCCTGGGGCTTAAGCCTGGGTCCTTATGTATGCTAACATGTATGTTCTGTGGGGTGAGCCAGCTGCTAGCCCTCAAGTTCTTATTTCTTTTTTTTTAATTAATTTTTTATATTTTATTTATTTACTCCCTTTTGTTGCTCTGGTTTTATTGTTGTAGTTATTATTGTTGTTATTGATATCTTTGTTGTTGGATAGGACAGAGAGAGATAGAGAGAGGAGGAGAAGACAGAGGGGGAGAGAAAAATAGACAGAGAGGGGGAGAGAAAGATAGACAACTGCAGACCTGCTTCACCTACTGTGAAGCGACTCCCTTGCAGGTGGGGAGCCGGGGGCTTGAACCCCAAGTTCTTATTTCTTTAAGATTTATTTAAAAATTTTCTATTTCATATAAGATAGAGTCACATATGTGGGAGGGAGAGAGAGAAAGAATCCAGAGCATCCTTCCTGTACGAGCAGCACCAGGGACTAGACATAGAGCCTCAGTTATGCAAGTCCTAAACTATACCTGCTGAGCTATTCCCTAGCAAGCTGTATATATATATTATATATTATATATATTTATTCATTTATTTTCTCTTTTGTTGCCCTTATTGTTTTTTTATTGTTATAGTTATTACTGTTGTTGTTATTGATGTTGTCATTGTTGGATAGAACAGAGAGAAATGGAAAGAGGAAGGGAAGATAGAGAGGGGGAGAGAAAGATAGACATCTGCAGACCTGCTTCACCATTTGTGAAGCAACTCCTCTACAGGTGGGGAGCCGGGGATCAAACCGGGATCCTTACGCCGGTCCTTGCACTTTGCACCACGTGCGCTTAACCTGCTGTGCTACTGCTGACTCCCCTGGTTCTTAGGTTTTTTTTTTTTTTACAAAATACAAAAGGAAAGGAAAGAAGGTCATAGATAAGGTTACTAAATGGGGATATAAATTCCATGAAAAATAAAATGCTTGGGCCAGATAGAGCATTTGTCTTATGCATGAAGCTCTGGATACAAGACTACTGTTTGGTTATCTCTTCTCTTTCTGTTGCTCAAAAAAAAAACGAAAAGACTAGAGCATTGTACCATAATGGCCACTCAGCAGTATCACACATGTATGAGGATCTGAGTTTATTTCTGGGAGCTCTATGAAAATTTAAAATAAATAAAAGGAGATAAAGTTAAAAAGACTTAAGTTGTCTTAACAGCACATACAATAGCTTTAATAAAAATTCTCTTACCTTTAACCTCTGAAAGCTTTGAAGAGTCAGGTCTCTTTTCCTCTATTTCAGGATCCTTATGTAGGCAAAAGTCTTTTATTTTGTCGCCAGGCACATAAAACTTAATGATGTATTTCATTTTAACCTGATTGGTTTTATATACGACAAATTCATCATCCTATATCAATCAGAAATGAACAGGTTTATGTGCAGGAGAAACCCTTGCTGACAAATATTTTTATTTTTTAAAATTAAATTAAAGTGGTTGGGGAGGCGGCGCAGTGGATAAAGTACTGGACTCTCAGGCATGAGGTCCTGAATTCAATCCCTACAACATTATGTACCAGAGTGATGTCTGATTCTTTCTCTCTCTCTCCTCTTATCCCTCTCATTAATAAATAAATGGGAAGTTGGGCGGTAGCACAGCGGGTTAAGCGCATGTGGTGCAAAGCACAAGGACTGGCATAAGGATCCTGGTTCAAGCCCCTGACTGCCCACCTGCAGGTGAGACACTTCACAGGCAGTGAAGCAGGTCTGCAGGTGTCTATCTTTCTCTCCCCCTCTCTGTCATCCCCTCTTCTCTCCATTTCTTTCTGTCCTATCCAACAACGAACAACATCAGCAACAATAACTACAACAACAATAAAACAACAAGGGCAACAAAAAGGAAATAAACAAATAAATATTTTAAAATAAATATTTGTAAAAAATTAGATTAAATTGATTTTGGATATGTATATATATTTTTTTTCTTCTTCTTTTTTTTTTTTCCCCACCAGGGTTATCATTGGGGCTAGGTGCTGGCACTATGAATCCACCACTCCCAGTGGCCATTTTTTCTCTCTGTTTTTCTTTGTTTCCTTTCTATTTTATTTGATAAGACAGAGAGAAATGAGAGGGGAGGGGGAAATAGAGAGGAAGTTGATGTACAATTCTTTTTTTTTTTTTTGATAGAGATAAAACTGAAAGGAAAGGGGGGAAGATAAAGGTAGAGAGAGAAAGAGACATACCTGCAGCACTGCCTCACCCACTGTGAAGCTCCCCCGGCCCCCCAAAGTAATTTGTGTGTTCAGTTGGATGTACCATCACCTGGCCCCTGATGTGCAATTTTTTAAAAATATATTTATTTATTTATTTTCCCTTTTGTTGCCCTTCTTTTATTTTCTTTCTTTCTTTTTTTTTTTTTGCCTCCAGGATTATTGCTGGGGCTCAGTGCCTGCACCATGAATCCACTACTCCTGGAGGCTATTTTTTCTCCTTTTGTTGCCCTTGTTGCTGTAGCCTTGTTGTGGTTATTATTATTGTTGTTGATGTCGTTCATTGTTGGAGAGGACAGAGAGAAATGGAGAGAGGAGGGGAAGACAGAGAGGGGGAGAGAAAGACACCTGCAGATCTGCTTCACTGCTTGTGAAGCGACTCCCCTGCAGGTGGGGAGCCGGGAACTTGAACTGGGATCCTTACGCGCTTTGTGCCACTTGCACTTAACCCACACTACCGCCCAACTCCTGTGATGTGCAGTCCTTAACCATGAACATAGATAGGAACCTCTCACACACCTCAAAGTCTGTGGGGGCGGTAGCTGTCCCAGGAACCCCATGGACACTGTTGTAGCCAGGTGGGGCCTCTGTCAAGGAGAAATCTTTCTTGTGTAAGTCCTTGCACTTCCCGAGGGCCACATCACAGACGACCAGCAATCTAGAGCCATCCATCTCTCCTGGGTGCGAGTATTTAGTGACTGTACTGTATTTGAGAGGAAACAAGCACACTATGTGGTCAGAACATTTTAGCAACATGTAAAGGAAATATGGCTGAAGAGACTTAGCAGAATGTTTTGTTTTGTTCTTTTTAATGCTCCCCCCCTTTTTGCCATTGTTTAACATTGTTGTAGTTATTGATGTTGTTGTTGTTGGATAGGACAGAGAGAAATGGAGAGAGGAGGGGAAGACAGAGAGGGGGAGAGAAAGATAGACACCTGCAGACCTGCTTCACCTCCTGTGAAGCAACTCCCCTGCAGGTGGGGAGCTGGGGGCTTGAACCGGTATCCTTATGCCGGTCCTTGCGCTTTGCACCATGTGTGCTTAACCTGCTGCGCCACTGCCCGACTCCCAGCAGAATGTTCTTACCCTCTCACCCTTTACCTGGAAAAAAAAAGTTTGTTAGAAGTGGTGGAACTGCATAGATGTGGTGTCACAGAGATGCTCCAGTGACAAAAATAAATAAATAAAATAAAAAAACCACCAGAATTAGTATATGTCCAAGATTAGTGGAGTGATGGTGTCTCTCTCTCAAGATACAAAAATAGAAATTGGGACTCTGGGTCTGATCCCCAGCACTGCGTTAAAAAATCATAAGGAAGAAAAAACATTTCATAGTACTGGAGGGCACTTATTGATATCACAAGTTGATGTCCTCTGTTTCCAAGAAAATCTGTGGATAAGTGGTCTGCACATTTCACACCCACAGGGTCAGCTGTCTTGGCCCCTTGTTGTGTCAGGCAGTACTCCATGGACTTTGTTCCCAGGGAGATGGATTCCTCTGTTCTCCCTACAATCTTTATTAATTTTTTTTAAACTACACACTCACATTTGAAATATGTATGTGGGAAAGAGCCTTCATAATATGAATGTTAAGTTTCTAGAGAATAATAATGTAAACAACTATAGCTGCTCCTGTTGGTAAACACTTCTATTTTAATTAATTGGACAGGACAGAATGAGCCCTTGATCTGTGACCTCATGCAAGTTGCTGAACTTCCCAGAAACTTTCCTTTTCACATAGTAACATCATGATTCCAGTTGTAAGGTTTATAAACAATCCATGAGAACCGCTTAGCCTGCTACCCAGGACAGGCTAGGTGTTCAATATTTTGTGGCCATTATACACACAGGTTTAATTATTAAATGAGAATGTTGAAGACATATTATTTCAAGTTTAGAGGGCTAATATTTAATCAGTACATTGTCTAGAATAGAACCAAAGAACCACCAAAGGCCTTATGAGATTGGATAAGACACTCTCACCATCTCTGTTCTCTATGACAGCTTTGTAAGAATTTAGTAGGTTAGGGGCTGAAGAGACAGTATAATGGTTATGCAGACAGTTTCCTATCTGAGACTCCACTGCCCCAGGTTCAATACTTAGCACCACCATAAACCAGAGCTAAACAGTACTCTGGTAAAAACAAATAAACAATAACTCACAAAGAATTAAGGAGGTAAATCATATACATACCTCAGTGCATTGCTAAAATAGATTCCACTTCCCAGATTTCCAATGTCTGTTCTTTCCACACCACGATCTTCGACTACTTTGGGTAAAAGCAATCCTCTGTAAAGAAAAAGGACAATAGTATTATGATCAGCTCAGAAAAAACAAACCTTTTTATATTTATTTATTTATTTATTTATTTATTTATTTATACCAGAGCACTGATCAGCTCTGGCTTATGGTAATGCAGGAGACTGAACCCGGGACCTTGAAGCCTCAGGCATGAGAGTCTCTTTGGATAACCATTATGCTATCTACCCTTGCCCAAACAAACTTTTTTTAAAAAAAAATTATTTATTTATTTTCCCTTTTGTTGCCCTTGCTGTTTTTTTATTGTTGTTGTAGTTATTATTGTTGTTGTTATTGATGTCGTCATTGTTAGACAGGACAGAGAGAAATGGAGAGAGGAGGGGAAGACAAAGAGGGGGAGGGAAAGACATCTGCAGATCTGCTTTACCGCCACATGCGGTTAACCCGCTGCACTACTGTCTGACTCCCTTTTTTTTTTTTCCCCCAGGGTTATTGCTGGGGCTTGGTGCCTGCGCTACAAATCCATTGCTCCTGGAGGTTTTTTTTTTTTCTTTCATTTTTTTTTATTGGGTAAGACAGAGAGAAATTCAGAGAAGAGGGGAAAATAGAGGAGAGAAAGATAAGACACATTTAGACCTGCTTCACCACTTGTGAACCCCCCTCAACAGGTGGGGAGCTGGGGGCTTGAACTGGGATCCTCGTGCTTCACACTATGTGCCATTAACCCACTACACCACCACCCAGCCCCTCCAAACAAATCCTTTTTTAGAATTTCATTAACCCCAACTATTTCCAAATGCTATTTGCCAACAGAATACTTAGTTTCATAAACCAGAGACACAGAGACAAATACTATGCGTCGCAGACACCCAGGAAATGGAATGGTGGTACCCAGGGGCTAGGGATTAGAAGAAAAGAGGACTCGATCATCTGGCAGACACTTTTCACCTACAAGACGAGTTAAGTTTTCTGATAAACTGTGTGGTGGCTATAGTTGTCTTGATGGGGAGGTGTCTCACAGATAGAACACAGGACTTATATGAGTGAGGCACCAGGTCCCATCCCCAGCAGTGCTCTGGGCTCTCATAAAATAAACAAATAAGGGGCCAGGTGGCGGCACACCTGGTTAAGTGCACACATTACAGTGTGGAAGGACCCAGGTTCAAGCCCATAGTCCCCACCTGCAGGAGGAAAGTGTCTCTCTGTCTCTGTCCAATAATAAATAAATAAATAATTTAAAAATTAAATAAATATTTTAAAAAATGACTTGCCAAAACAATCTTGAGAAAAAAGAACAGAACCGGAGGCATCACACTCCCAGATCTCAAACTGTATTATAGGGCCATTGTCATCAAAACTGCTTGGTACTGGAACATGAACAGACACACTGACCAGTGGAATAGAATTGAGAGCCCAGAAATGAGGCCCCACACCTATGGACATCTAATCTTTGACAAAGGGGCCCAGACTATTACATGGGGAAAGCAGAGTCTCTTCAACAAATGGTGTTGGAAACAATGGGTTGAAACATGCAGAAGAATGAAACTGAATCACTTTATTTCACCAAATACAAAAGTAAATTCCAAGTGGATCAAGGACTTGGATGTTAGACCAGAAAGTATCAGATACTTAGAGGAAAATATTGGCAGAACTCTTTTCCGCATAAATTTTAAAGACATTTTCAATGAAACGAATCCAATTATAAGGAAGACTAAGGCAAGTATAAACCTATGGGACTACATCAAATTAAAAAGCTTCTTCACAGCAAAAGAAACCACTACCCAAACCAAGAGACCCCTCACAGAATGGGAGAAGATCTTTACATGCCATACATCAGATAAGAGTTTAATAACCAATATATATAAAGAGCTTGCCAGACTCAACAACAAGACAACAAATAACCCCATCCCAAAATGGGGGGAGGACTTGGACAGAATATTCACCACAGAAGAGATCCAAAAGGCCGAGAAACACATGAAAAAATGCTCCAAGTCTCTGATTGTCAGAGAAATGCAAATCAAGACAACAGTGAGATATCACTTCACTCCTGTGAGAATGTCATACATCAGAAAAGGTAACAGCAGCAAATGCTGGAGAGGGTGTGGGGTCAAAGGAACCTTCCTGAACTGCTGGTGGGAATGTCAATTGGTCCAACCTCTGTGGAGAACAGTCTGGAGAACTCTCAGAAGGCTAGAAATGGACCTACCCTATGACCCTGCAATTCCCCTCCTGGGGATATATCCTAAGGAACCCAACACATCCATCCAAAAAGATCTGTGTACACATATGTTCTTGGCAGCACAATTTGTAATAGCCAAACCTGGAAGCAACCCAGGTGTCCAACAACAGATGAGTGGCTGAGCAAGTTGTGGTATATATACACAATGGAATACTACTCAGCTGTAAAAAATGGTGACTTCACCATTTTCAGCCGATCTTGGATGGACCTTGAAAAAATCATGTTGAGTGAAATAAGTCAGAAATAGAAGGATGAATATGGGATGATCTCACTCTCAGGCCGAAGTTGAAAAATAAGATTAGAAAAGAAAACACAAGTTGAACCTGAAATGGAATTGGAGTATTACACCAAAGTAAAAGACTCTGGGGTGGGTGGGTGGGGAGAATACAGGTCCATGAAAGATGATGAATGACCTAGTGGGGGTTGTATTGTTAAATGGTAATCTGGGGAATGTTATGCATGTACAAACTATTGTATTTACTGTTGAATGTAAAACATTAATTCCCCAATAAAGAAATAAATTATTTTTTTTAAAAAAGAAAGAAATATTTTAAAAAATGTATTGGTGGCCTGGGAGGTAGCACAGTGGGTCAAGTATTGGACTTTCAAGTATGGTGGCCCTAATATCAACCCCAGCACTGCATGTCTTAGAGTGATGCTCTGGTTCCCCCTCTCCCTTCTTTCTTATTAAATCTTTATTTTTAAATGAGGTACTGGATACTTGAAGTTTTCTAAGAAAGTCGATCCTAGGCCGAGGAGATAGAGCCATCAGTAATATAACAGAATTTCCTGCCTGAGGCTCTGAGGTCTGAGGTTTAATCACCAGCATCACCATCAGTCAGAGCTGAGCAATGCTCTGGTCTCCCTCTTTAATTTTTCTTCTCTCTTGCTCATATAAAATAAATAAGCAGATCTTTGTTTTAAAAGCCATTTCTACTCAAAGATTATCTTTTTAACTGTCCCATTTTTCTTTCTTTCTTTTTTCGCATTTTTTATATGTAAATCCCTTGCTACACATGGAGTTTATTTAAATGTGAGGAATGAGATAAGAGATTACCTTTATGTCTTTTTTCCAGGTAGATATCCATCTATTCCTTTATATAGTGTTGAAAAAAATCAACTTTCTTCTACAGATAAAACCACTTAAAATAATTTTAGGGGGCTGGGCAGTAGCGCAGCGGGTTAAGTGGACATGGTGTGACGCACAAGGACCGGAATAAGGATACTGGTTCGAGAACCCCCCCTTCGGCTTCCCACCTGCACGGGAGTCAATTCACAAGAGGTGTCTATCTTTGTCTTCCCCTCTCTGTCTTCCTCTCCTCTCTTGATTTCTCTCTGTCCTATCCAACAACGACAGCAATAACAACAGTGACAATAACAAGGGCAACAAACAGAAAAACGGCCTCCAGGAGCAATGGATTCATAGTGCGGGCACCAAGCCCCAATGATAACTCTGGAGGCAAAAAAAAAAACAAAAACAAAAACAAAAAAACCCCTCTGTTTATTTATTTGAGAGAACAGAGAAAAATTGAGCAGGGTAGGGGAAACAGAGGGGGAGACAGACAGAGAGACACCTTCAGCCCTGCTTCACTACTCATGAAGCTTTCTCCTTGCAAGTGGGCCCAGATCCTTGTGTACTTAACCAGGTGTACTACCACCCAGCCCCGATAAAACCACTCTTGTCATATACTAAATCCAGATTATTGTATGTTTTGTGATCTCTTTATTCTGTTGATTTGCATACTTACACTCCACCTCACCGTTGTTGTTATTATTCTTACTAGTGAGGGGGGAACTAGAACAAAGAGAGAACCAGAGCATCACTCTAGCATATGCAATGCTAGTGACTGAACCTTATCACCTGAGACTTTGAGGATGCTACAGAGTTCAACACTTTATCCACTGTGTCCGCTCCTAGTCTGCTACTTTACTATTTTAATTAATGTAGCTCTATGTTTTTGATATTTAACTGGTTATTCCTCCCTCATTATTTTTTAGAACTACTCTGACAATGTAATTATTATCATTATCATTATTATGCTACTATTTTGCAGAGTTAGGTCTTGAGTGTGCACAATTTCACTGTTCCTGTGCTGATTCTTTTCAATCAAGTAGAGAGACAGTGAGTGAGGGAGGGAGAGGCTTCACGGCATCATATCTTCCCCCAGTGCTGTGGTCCTCCCCTGTGGTGCAGAGCTGTGTGCATGGCAAGGGAAGAGCCATCTCTCCAGCTCCTCGACATTTTTATTATTATTATTTTGCCAATGTGCTGTAGAATTAACTTTCTGTTTCTTTAAAAAAACATGTAAGTGGGAGTCGGGCAGCAAGCAGGTCAGGCTCACATGGCTCAAAGCACAAGGATCAGCTTAAGGATCCTGGCTCCCCACCTGCAGGGGGTGTCAATTCCTATGTGGTGAAGCAGGTCTGCATATGTCTTTCTCTCCTCTTCTCTGTCTTCCCCTCCTCTCTTCATTTCTCTCTGTCCTGTCCAACAACAACAATAATAACAACAATGATGAAACAACCAGGGCAATAAAAGGGGAAAAAAAGGCCTCCAGGAGCAGTGGATTCATGGTGCAGGCACCCGAGCCCCAGCAATTATCCTGGAGGCAAAACAAACCAAAAAACATGTAAGTGGGCTGGTGAAATAGTTCCCTTGGATAATGCATTGCTTTACCATGTGCACAACCTAAGTTTGAGCCCAGCTCTCACCACAATGAAAGAAGCTTAGTGCTGTGGTCTCTCTCTCTACTTCTTTGTTTTTCTCTCTCTTTTTTAAAAATAGGACAGAGAGAAATACAGAGAGGATGGGAAGACAGAGAGGGGGAGAGAAAGACAGACATCTACAGACCTGCTTCACCACCTGTGAAGTGACTCCCCAGCAGGTGGGGAGCCAGGGGCTCATGCCGGGATCCTTACACCAGTCCTTGTGCTTTGCGCCATGTGTGTTTAACCCGCTGCGCTACCGCCTGGTGCCCTGTTTCTCTATCAGAAGAAGGAAGAGGAGGAGGAGAAAGAGGAGGACAGCAAGGAAGAGGAAGAGGAGGAGGAGGAAGAAGAAAAGATAGCAAAGCATATAAGTGGGCCAGAGAGATTTTTGAGCAATGAGCATTGAGCATTGGTTAGGGCATGTGCCTTGTCATATGCACAGACCAGGTTCAAGCCATTTGCACCAGGGAAGCTCTGATGCTGTAATGTCTCTCCTTCTCTTCCTTTTATCTATCTCTTTGTATTTATAGCTAGATGAAAAAAAGTCTGGGAGCTGGCCCTGACTCCAGAAAAAAGAAAAGCACATTAGTACTTTTAGTGCCTTTTTAAAAGATTCATATTATTTGTTCCATATGAGATAGTCTCACATGAGAGAGGGAATGAGGGAGAGTGGGAGAGAGGTGGCACAGTAGTAATGTGTTAGACATAATTACATAATTTACAGTATGTGAGTTTCCCCAGCATGAAACTAGCTGGCTGATTTTTAAAAAAAATATTTTATTTATTTATTAATGAGAAATATAGGAGGAGAGAGAAAAAGAACCAGACATCACTCTGGTACATGTGCTGCTGGGGATCGAACTCAGGACCTGATACTTGAGAGTCCAGTGCCTTAGCTATTGCACCACCTCCCAGACCACACAAGCTGGCTGATTTTAACCAAAGAGACCCCAAAGTAGTACAGGAAAAGGTCATGAAAGCACTGGGCTGACACCGGGAGACTAGAGGATGGGGTGTGGATGCACTCTGCTTACCGGGACAAGATGCCCACAAAACTCCGCACCGGGGAGCCGTGCAGCAGGGTCTCCACGTTGCCAAGCTGGTTTAGGAACTCCATGGCCTCGTCCACTCGGCCCACTCGGAATATCTGCAGGATGTCTGCTGGGCTGTCACTGTCAGGAGAAAAACCATGAGGTTGCAAAAGCAAAAGCAACATTTAAAAGCATCCTTAGCAGTTGGAAACATAAATCAGCCATCATTAGAGAACTGAGTCAGTAAGTCTCAGATACACGGTGAAGCTGTTAAAAAAACCCAAATCATAGCTTCCTGGTCGTGGGGCCGCAGATTAAGTGCATATGGTGCCAAGCGCAAGGACCGGCGTACCTGCAGTTATCTATCTTTTTCTCTCCTCTATCTCCCCATCCTCTCTTGATTTATCTCTGTCCTATTCAACAACAACGACAGCAATAACAAAAATAATAACAACAAAGATAATCAACAAGGGCAACAAAACGGAAAAAAATAGCCTTCAGGTGCAGTGGATTTGTAGTACAGGCACCGAGCCCCAGCAATAACCCTGGAGGCCAAAAAAAAAAAATCACACTCTTAAAAATAAATAAGGAGATAAAGAGAGGGTCAGGTGGTAGTGCAGCGGGTTAAACGCACATGGCACAAAGCGCAGCAAAGCGTAAGGATCCCGGTTCGAGCCCCGGCTCCCCACCTGCAGGGGAGTCACCTCACAGGTGGTGAAGCAGGTCTGCAGGTGTCTATCTTTCTCTCCCCCTCTCTGTCTTCCCCTCCTCTCTCCATTTCTCTCTGTCCTATCCAGCAACAAACAACATCAACAACAACAATAATAAGCACAACAAGGCTACAACAACAAGGGCAACAAAAGGGGGGAAAATGGCCTCTAGGAGCAGTGGATTCATGGTGCAGGCACTGAGCCCCAGCAATAACCCTGGAGGCAAAAATAAATAAATAAATAAATAAATAATGGAATGGCTTCATCATTTTTAACAGCTAAGTAGTACTCCTGTGTATATACACCACCACTTCTTAGTTACTCATCTATCATTGGGGATCTGAGTTGCTTTCAAGTTTGATCTATTGCAAATCATGCTGCTATGAACACAAGTGTACAGTATGGTCTCTTCAGTGTGTTTATTTCTTTTGGGTATATTCCCAGAAGAGAAATTTCCAGTTCACAGGGTAGGTCCTAAAGGCATTATGTTAAGTGAGAAAAACCAAAAAAGAGAAGGCCAAATACCAGATGATCCCACTTATATGCAGGACTTAAGAAATAGGGTCAGAAAGAGAAAACAAAACAGACTGTTCTGAAGCAAAAGAATAAGAGGGGTTGTAAAGGGTGTTGGGCTAGTGGGCAGGGCAGTAGCACAGTGGGTTAAGCGCATATGAAGCTCAGGACCAGCATAAAGATCCCAGTTTGAGACCCCGGCTCCCCACCTGCAGGGAGGTCATTTCACAAACAGTGAAGCAGATCTGCAGGTGTCTATCTTTCTCTCCTCCTGTCTTCCCTTCCTCTCTCCATTTCTCTCTGTCCTATCCAACAACAACAACAGCAATAACAACAATAAACAACAAAGACAACAAGAGGGAAAAAATAGCCTCCAGGAGCAGTGGATTTATAATGTAGGCACTGAACCCCAGGAATAACCCTGGAGGTAAAAATTTTTAAAAAAGGTCTTGGGCTATTGAGACAGTCATGTGTCAGCAACTGTACTGTAAGCCATTAACCACTCCCCGGATAAAGTGAAAAAAATTACTAAATAAGGAGGGCCAGGGAGATAGCATAATGGTGATGTAAAATATTTCCATGTCTGAGGCTCTGAGGTCCCAGGCTCAATCCCCAGCACCACCATAAGCTTGAGCTGAGCAGTGCTCTGGTGAAAATAAAAAGGGGGGTGGTGGTGGTAGTGCACCTGGTTGAACACACACATTACCATATACAAGGACCTGGATCCAAGTCCTGTTCTCCATTTTCAGGGGGGACACTTGATAAGCAGTGAAGCAGGACTGTAGGTCTCTCTCTCCCTCCCTCTCTGTTTCCCTCTCAATTTCTATCAGGGTGAAGGGTAAATAGCATAATGCAAACAGATTCTCATGCCGGAAGCTCCAAAGCCCCAGCTTCAAGCCTCTGCACCACCATAAGCCAGAGGCGGGGGGTAGAGAGAGACAGGGAGACACCTACAGCACTGCATCATCACTCCTAAAGCTTCCCTCCTGCAGGTAGGGACTAGAGGGGTTAAACCTGGGTCCTTGTGCATGGAAACATGTATACTCATCTGGTAGCATCACTGTGCAGCCCCTATATTTGTTTTTTGGGATAACCCTGCTTTGCAAGAAACTGGAACCTCCTGCTTGGTAAGGTGGGTGCTCTACTGGGTGAGCTAACTCTCAGATTTATTTCATTTATGTTTTACCAGAACACTGCTCAGGTCTGGCTTATGGTGGTGCGGGGTACTGAACTTGGGACTTTGGAGCCTCAGGCACGAGTCTCTTTGCATAACCATTATGCTATCTACCCTCGCCCTATTTCATTTATTTCATATGAAATAGAGTTTCACAGGAAAGAGACAGGAGAACTCAGAGTACCAGTCTGGTACCAGCAGTGCCTAGGACAGAGTCAGGAGCCTCAGGGATACCAGTTTACACTCTACCAGCTGAGCTTCTTCCCTAGATGCCCTCCAGTCCCCCCCTTTTTTGTTTATTTGACTGTTTATTTTATTGCATTAGGGTTACTGCTAGGGCTTGGTGTATGACAAATCTACCATGCATGGCAGCTATTTTTTTTTCCTTTTCAAATTTTATTATTTTATTTTTATTTTCTTCCTTTAATTCTCATAAAGCTCAGGTAACCTTGAAATCAGAGTGGAATATTCAGGAGTGCTTTTAAGCATAGAAACAGGGCTCCAAGCCTGATTATAAACCCAGCAAAGTCATTTGTCTCTCAGTATAATTATCTAATGATTTAGTATTAAATAATCCAGACAACTGTAGCAGATCTGAACAGTATTACAAAGAACAGCTCCAGGGGGCTAGGTAGTAGCACACTGGGTTAAATGCACATAGTATGAAGCATAAGGACCTACACAAGGATCCTGATTTGAACCCCCTGCAGGGGGGATCTTGTCATAAGCAGTGAAGCAGGTCTGCAGGCTGCTATCTTTCTCCCTCTCTATCTTCCACTCCTCTCTTAATTTCTCTCTGTCCTATCCTATTTAAAAAAAAAAAAAAGGAAAAAATGGCTGCCAGGAGCTGTGGATTCACAGCTGTGGAGGAGGCCAGCGCTGAGCCTCAGCAATAACCCTGAAGGCAAAAACAAACAAAAAAAGACCAGCCTCTTGGTCATTTCCTGTCTGCTTACCTGAGCTTATTCTGCAACACTGCTTTCTTAACCCTGAAAAATTCTTCTGTGTTCTGTTCCACATGCTCAATTTTGCATCTCAAGGCTCGGTACTTGGCGAGAGTTGGTGGGCTGGGCTTGAACAGGTTGGTCTCACAGACTGTAACCATGTCTCTTATCAGCTGTCAGTGAAGATGACACACAGCTTTTAGAATCACCATATATAGCAAAATATTTATAAATCACATTTCTCAAAAGGGTTGGAAAAATAAGCTCCCCTCCCCGCAACCAAAGCTTTTGAGCAATTATCTGCTTGTACTGTGAATGGTGAATTGGCATTAATACAGTTGCCTCAGTAATGGACTCACACACACACAACAACACACATTAGCATAGTGCCTCATGGTTAATGATGTGCTTGCAGGTCCATCATTCCTTTAGTGCACCTCAGCATTAGTCTTACAGACTTCACTGGCCTCACTGCATAGATGAGGCCAGTGAGACTCTGAGAACTAAAGTTGCTCAAGATTTCATAGTGAAGACAGGTTGGTAACTCAGAGGAAACTCCAATCCTCAGAATTCAAGTCCAATTCTCCATGACAACAATTCCTTCCTTAATTTATTACGAAAGGTAGAATGAGAGAAGAGGCAGATGCTCAGCTCTGGCATAAGGTGATGCTGGAGATTGAACCTGGGACTTCTGGAGCCTTAGGCATGCAACCTGGTGCTCTAACAAGCTGTACTAGCTCTCAGGCCCAACAAGTCATTTAGTGTGTGGTGCAGGTGAGGTGTTGTATTAGATCTGAAAAATACAAAAAGGAGTAAGACATAGGTCCCTTCTCTGATAGAGACCCCAAGTATACTTTAGTGAATTCATGTCATGGAAGTTAGGAAGACAGCTCTTAGATAATCTGTATTTCCTTGATTATAGGGATGTGTATTTATTATGGATTATTTATTTATGAGAGAAAGAGAGAACCAGAGCATCACTCTGGTACATGTGATGCTGGGGGGTTGAAAGTGGGACTTCATACTCCTAGGTCCAATGCGTGAACCACTGTGCTGCCTTCCAGACTGGAGGAGAGCCCTGGCCACTGCCACATGTCTCTATAAACTTTCCAAATTACTTCAAATCTATTCAGTAGTCACAAAATTTAAAAAAAAAAACTTGGTGCATGGAGTCAGGCGGTAGCACAGCGGGTTAAGCACACGTGGCGCAAAGCTCAAGGACCAGTATAAGGATCCTGGATCAAGCCCCCGGCTCCCCACCTGCAGGGGAGTCGCTTCACAGGTGGTGAAGCAGGTCTGCAGGTGTCTATCTTTCTCTCCCCCTCTCTGTCTTCCCCTCCTCTCTCCATTTCTTTCTGTCCTAGCCAACAACGATGACATCATAACAACAATAACTACAACAATAAAACAGCAAGAGCATGAAACGAATCCAATTACAAAGAAGACTAAGGCAAGTATAAACCTATGGGACTACATCAAATTAAAAAGCTTCTTCACAGCAAAAGAAACCACTACCCAAACCAAGAGACTCCTCACAGAATGGGAGAAGATATTTACATGCCATACATCAGATAAGAGTTTAATAACCAACATATATAAAGAGCTTGCCAGACTCAACAACAAGACAACAAATAATCCCATCCAAAAATGGGGGGAGGACATGGACAGAATATTCACCACAGAAGAGATCCAAAAGGCCGAGAAATACATGAAAAAATGCTCCAAGTCTCTGATTGTCAGAGAAATGCAAATCAAGACAACAATGAGATACCACTTCACTCCTGTGAGAATGTCATACATCAGAAAAGGTAACAGTAGCAAATGCTGGAGAGGGTGTGGGGTCAAAGGAACCTTCCTGCACTGCTGGTGGGAATGTCAATTGGTCCAACCTCTGTGGAGAACAGTCTGGAGAACTCTCAGAAGGCTAGAAATGGATCTACCCTATGACCCTGCAATTCCTCTCCTGGGGATATATCCTAAGGAACCCAACACATCCATCCAAAAAGATCTGTGTACACATATGTTCTTGGCAGCACAATTTGTAATAGCCAAAACCTGGAAGCAACCCAGGTGTCCAACAACAGATGAGTGGCTGAGCAAGTTGTGGTATATATACACAATGGAATACTACTCAGCTGTAAAAAATGGTGACTTCACCGTTTTCAGCCGATCTTGGATGGACCTTGAAAAAATCATGTTGAGTGAAATAAGTCAGAAACAG